>NC_091472.1:311916413-312135185 GCF_036971445.1 Narcine bancroftii
GCCACTTCTTAGCTGCTAGACTGTGCTGCTACTCCTGGCCCCTTCTCTGGGGATTGTCGCCTTGTCATGGTGGAGAAACTGGTGTGGTCCTGAGATCCCGGGAGCGATACCACCTGGAGCCATGCTCCTGGTAGGGCCCTCCATGGGGATAAGGTCGAGGGGGAGGTGTCCCTGGCAAAGAACAATCCAACCAAGCCCTCGATGGAACAGGAGGACGAAGTCACTCAGCGGCTATGAAGGCGACAACAAATCCGTCAGCTCCAATCGCTGTGGTTTCCAGGCCAATGGAACTAGTTGGTTGATTTGTGAAGTATCGGGTGCTTCTCGGAGCACCACATCAAGTACACATTAAACAAGTACACACACAAGCGTCTTCGCTCGGCGAGATCATAGGCCACTTGAGAGCCCATAGAAACAACGATGGTTACTCCTGCCCCCTCCTCCTTCCTCTCTTCTTCCTGGCCCCCTGCCTGTTTTTTGCTTATGACTGACAAGGGCCCAGGCCCGAAACATTGGTTACCCTTTACTTCTTAAGGACGCTTGTGTGACCTGCTGGGTTTCTCCAGCACGTTTATGTTATTTCATCTGTATCCTTCTACTCCTTTCCTAACTAAGTACCTGTCCAAATGCCTTCTAACCATTGTACTTGTAACCTCCTCCACCTTCTCCACTGACAGCTCATTCCAAATGCTCACCACCCTCTGTGCGAAACACTTACCCCTCGGACTGCCTTCAACCATCTTCCATGGAGAAGACACAAGGACATGAGAAATAGGAGCAGGAGTCGGCCATCCGGCCCATCGAGCCAGCTCCGCCATTTAATAAGATCACGGCTGATCTGATGATCGGCTCATCTCCACCTGCCTGCCTTTTCCCATATCCCTTAATTCCCCTACTATGTAAAAATCCATCTAACCTTGACTTAAATATGTTTTCTGAGGTCACCTCCACTACTTCAAATGGCAGTGAATTCCACAGATTCACCACCCTCTGGGAAAGGCAGTTGTAGACAACTCAATCTCTCCTCACAAGCTAACCTATTGGAATCAAGCTGGTGAACCTCCTCTGCACAGTCTCCAAAGCCAGTACCATTCTTCCTCAGGTCAGGGGACCAGAACTGCACGCAGTTCTCCAGCGGTGGCCTCACCAGGACCTTGTGCAGTGGTAGTATCACCTTCCTGCTGCTAAACTCAATCCCTCCAGCAATGATTCCATTTGCCTTCTTGACCACCTGCTGCACCTGCAAACCAACCTTTGGCGATTCTTGCACCAGCACTCCCAAGTCCTTCCACATGGCAGCATGCTGCAATCGCTTGCCATTTAAATAAGAAGCTGATCTTCCAGTTTTCTTTTTAATTAGGATAACTTCTCATTTACCAGCATTGTCCTCCATTTTCCAGACCCTTGCCCACTCACTTTACCTATCCATATCTCTTTTGGATGTTTTTGACTCCCCTGCCCTGGGAAAAATGCTTTCCCCATTCCAGCGTAGTTTTATAAACCTCTATAAGGTCACCCCTCAGCCTCTAACATTCCAGCAAATAAAGTCTTACAACTGCAGGCAACATCCCAAAAGCAGTTTATTTTCCTCTGCCGTCAGATTTCTGAATGGACAAAGAATCTACCCCTCCTTTACTATTTTCTAGCACTCGTTATTTATTTTTTAAAAATCTTTACTGCATTGTAAGCAATAGCAATTTTGCAATTTGCCGAACAATACTTCTGATGCAAAACCTCAAATTTCATGAGACATGTTGCTGGCAATAAACCTGACTGATTCTGATGGACACTGTTACAGTAATGGCTCTCACCTCCTAAACCCTTCCACAGAATCTCCTCAAGCAGATTTATCTCGTGCTATTTCCAAATTATAGTTGTGTGCCCTTCTTTCGGGAAGAAGACTGCAGATGAAAACGCTTATTGTCACACCTGAACGTTGAAGAATTGACTTAAAAGTAAATTCACAGGCCATCCAGTCAGTGGAAACATTAATGTATTTTCCTGATGTTGACTCATTTTTGTGATCTGGTTGCCGCGAACACCCCCAGTTGAGATGAAGGCTGGGAGACGATCCTACAGTGAGGGTGACCATGGGAGAAGACCAGCGGAGGGGATAGGGGGGGTTGGTCAGTGGCCGAAGGAGCACACAGACTGCGGTCTGTAGACGACTTGCAGTCGAAAAGCTGCTGGAGACTGGCTCATGGGAGCAGAGTCTGGAACCAGGATTTGAGAGGGTGCCGAAGGCAAGGAGGTCTCCCAAAAGGCATTGGTGCTGAAGGCTTCCTGATCTGTCGGAGGATCGGATTTGGAGCTTGGGATGCTGATGCGGCTGCGGGTGCACTGGAGGTGAATCCACAGACCTTCAATGTCTCGTAAGGGACTGTCTTTGCTTCCATTTATCATTAGGAGTGGTGGACAATGCTCATGGCAACTCTTAGTTTGCCTCAGGGCAGGCATAGTTGGTTCCATTAGAAGGGGAGACCAGAACTGGGGACATAGCCTCAAGATTCAGGGTAGTAGAGTTGGGACAGAGATGAGGAGGAACTGCTTTTCCCAGAGGGTGGAATTTGCTGCCCATTGAAGAAATGGAGGTGACCTTGGTAAATATATTGAAGACCAGGTTAGATAGGTTTCTACATAGTAGAAATTAAGGAATATGGGGGAAAGGCACGTAGACGGAGATGAGCCCACCATCAGATTAACCAACCGTTTCAATTCTGGGTCACACTCCCATGCTCTGTCCATGACCTTATGTACTGTCCCACCCTGACCACCTGCAGATTTGGGGAAACAACAGCTTACTTTCCATCTGGATGCCCTCCAGCCAGATGGCATGAACTGTTTTCCATTAAACCTGGTCGCCTTTTCTTCCCTCTCCCCCATTTCCTGGCCTTCCAGTTCGGTCACCTACACAAAAGCCCTGGCTTTCCCCTCCCCCCCCCACCTTCCCCCCAATGCTGCTGCCCCCCTCCCTTCCTTCTCCACCCATCATCTCCTGCCCTCCACCCCCCTCCCCCCTCCCCACTCTTTTATTCTGACGCTCACCAGCATTTTCTCACACCTTGATGACAGGCTCGAGCCCGGAACGTCGGTCACGGATCTCGGCCTTTGCCACTCTTTGACCTGCTGAGTCAGTCCAGCATCAGATCATCCGCGATCACGTTGAATGGCAGATCGGGCACTCGACGGGCCAGGTGGCCAAATCTTGCTCCTATTTTTGATGTTTTTATAATCTTAAAGTCGAAGTACATCATGAATATTTTTTGTATTTATACGTGACAATAAAAGGAACGTTGAACTTTCTCTCTTTCAATTTGCATGCAACTTTGATCTTCTCCAAATCTGCAGGAACTGTTTGTGTCCTAAGGTAATATGTGGGGCTGAGGGCAGGAGCAGATTTCTGACGTTTTTTTTAATGATGTGGGAAGGTCAAAAATTCAGACTAACAAATAATTCAAAAAGGCACGTGCACACAAATGCACCGAAAAACAGCAGAGAGGGGGAAAATGAATTAAACATTGAAAGAATCTGTCACTTTGGGTTACAGAGAACAAGGCAAGTACATTAAAGAGAGCGGAATCACTTAGTGCCAAATGGGAATGCGCTGAATATTACATGCGCTTGGGAGAAAGGGTCCTTATTCTGCCATGTTTGTGCATACAATGAGAAAGGCAGAGAGGAAGAGAAAAAGGAGACCAGCAGAGGAGGGACACAGGCAAGCAAATGCACCATGGATAGTAATCATCATTCAGGGGCCTTGCCGTCCGGCGGGGGCGATCACTCCTTTCCATCCATCATGATCCCTGACCCTCCGAACTGCAGTTGGTGCTTTCCCTGTTCTCCTCCAGTGAAGGCTCCATCTTTGAGCTGAGACCGTAGTCGGTGTTGAGTTCGTCATTATACAAGGGAAAAAAAATACTGAAGTGGGTGGCCTTCTTCAGTGGTGGTGTCCGTACTGGACAGGCCTCTCCGGTCGTTGGTCAGCAGATTCATCTGCCCAACAGTTTTAGTTTTACAGCCATAAATTCCAATTTGTAGAATCTTCGTGGAAAAACCATCCATCGCTTGCAATCCATGGTTTCACCTGAGCCTGATTGGAAGGCTAAACAGGTCCTATGCCTTGCCCAAGGGTGACCTGCAGCTATTGGACGGAAGGGGCACCTTACACCTCCATTGGCTGAGCAGTTGCGGTGCCCCGCCAATAGGTATATAAGTAAGTACACCAAGAAAGTTGCAAACATGGGAACGTCCATCACAGGCTCCAAACTTCCATCCATCAAAGACATCTAGGTGAGGCGCTGCCTCAAGGAGGCTACCAACATCATAAAGGACCCCCATCGCCCTGGTCACAACATCTCTCTGCTACATTAGGGAATCTGAAATGCAGCACCTTGAGATTCAAGAACAGTTTCTATCCAATGACGATCAGGCTCTTGAACCTCCCTTTACCCTCCTAATTATAAACTACTCCCCATCACAAAAAAAGATCTATTCGGCTAATTGAAAAACCACTTCATTTTTCTCGCATGCTTGGGTGGGATGTTCAGCATAGCAGTTAGTGCGATACGAATGACAGCGCCAGGGTTTGAATCCCACGCTGTCTGTTAGGAGTTTGCACATTCTCCTCGTATCTGCGCGGGATTCCCCTGGGGCCTCCGGGTTCATCCCGCCCTTCAAAACGTACAGGGGGGAGGGGTTGTAGGTTGATTGGGGTACTTAGGGAGCACGGGCTCATGGGCCGGAAGGGCCTGTTATTGTGCTACATGTCAAAATTTAAAAATTATTAAAAATTAAAACTAAATTAAGTTACTGTGAATATTTGTTATTGACCTATCTTTTATATTTATAGTCTCTTTTCTCAACTAGGCTAATGGAGTTGGAGTTTTTTTTTATCAAGTATATAATTTTGGCTGCAGCAATTGCAATGATAACTTCAGTGATTACGTACATAGAACTTAAATGTATGACAATAAACTCTGCCATTATCCATTGGGAACATTTCTCTTCTTCCGCGGGATGTGCATTTATTGGTCCTGAGAGGTAGTGAGCCCTGCACTTGAATCATTGCAATCCTTCTGGGTGAAAGAGGTATATTGATGGAACAGTAGTTGGTGGGTTTCCCTTCTACACCCTGAGCTTGACTTTCTGGGTGGTCGAGGTAGCTTGTTAGCCTTTTTGGGAGATTTCTTTTCTCCCTCGCCCTCTCCTCTCCCCCTGCTCGAAGAGATTTTGTTTTAAATTTAACCATTCAGCACGATGACGGGCCCTCCCGGCCCACGAGCCCATGCTGCCAAAAATACCCCAATCGACCCACAACCCCAGCACGTTTTGAAGGGTGGGGGAAAATCGGAGGAACCCGCAGGAAGGGAGAGTGTACGAGCTCCCTACAGACAACGCTTTATTCGAACCTGGGTCTCTGGTGCTGTGTAGTCCACTACCAGTAACCACAAAAACCAGGCAGAAGGAACGATAGGCTTTAATGTACGGAAGAACCTTGGTGGCCCAGATCCATGTATAGAAATGGCGGGAAGGGAGAGGTGGCTCGACCTTTATGGCCCAGGACTACGGGGGAGGAGTCTTAGGGCATGAGTCATCAGTGGGCGGGCCAGCTCCATATATACAGTAGTCAACAATAACCATATACAATGGAGGAAACATATCACCACCCACTGTAAGATCATTGCGCCAAACCGCTATGCTATCGGTGCTGCTCTGAAAGACCGTGAATTCAATGGATGGCACCTACTGCAGAGGGAATGTTATTGTGGTGGATAGGGTGCCAGTTATGCAGGCACTTAGTCTCGGATGATGTCACGACTCTTGTTGGGACTGCGCTCATCCAGGAATGTTGCGTCACATTCCCGGCTTGTGTCTGGTGCGTTGATGAGTAACTTGCCACAGGATTCACAAACTCTGACTTTCAATTCTAGTCATAGTTCAGCCACTCCCTGCAGTATTCCTGCACAGACAATATCTATACGCAGTCTCATCCACTGGCAGGCCGGGGTCAAGCATTAGGAAAAGCACAAGATCATGAGAAAAGCATCTTCTCAACCTGCTCCCAATTCCCAAACCTCCCCCTCCCCCAGAGATCTCCTCCCCTACCTCGCTCTCCACCGTTCCTACCTTCTTTTGTCCTGTAGATGGCTGAGAGGGGATTTGATAGAGGTATTTAAAATTATGAAGGGAATAGATAGACTAGATACAAATAGACTCTTTCCCCTGCAGGCAGGGGAGGTTGGAACAAGAGGGCATAAGTTAAGGGTAAGGGGGCAAAACTTTAGGAGAAATATTAGAGGATGCTTTTTCACTTAGAGAGTGGTGGCAGAATGGGCTGATCTTCCAAAAGAGATAGTTGCGGCAGGGTCCCATCTGTCATTTAAGAGAACGTTGGATGTGTACATGGATGTGAGGGGGTTGGAGGGTTATTGGCAGAGAGCGGGAGGGGGAGCTAGTGGAGCTGTTCAAGTGAACCGGTGTGGACTCGAAGGGCCGACATGGCCTGTTTCTGTGCCACAAACGGTTATATGGGTATATGGTATCCTCAGCCCCTCGCCAGCCTTCTTCCCCTCCTCCTGCCACCCCCCCCCTCCCTTTTTAAGTCTGTGCTTTCTGCTTCCCGAAAAAGGACCCTCAGAATTTATGGCCATGAAAAATTCCCCGTTTTGCGGCAGCTTTACGATTGCAAAATTGCAGTGGGCTTTAACACAAATAAATAAAATAGTGTCAAAGAAGTGGAAGTGACGCAATGACTGAGGTTCATTGTCCATTCGGAAATCTGACAGTGGGAGGAAGGAACGCCGGTGTTCCTGAGCCAAACCATTGACTGACCATGTCTTTCCATGGATGCTGCTTCGCCAGCTGAGTCCCACCTAAAGTCTCATTGGGATGTGTGAGAAATCACAGGGCAAAGGTTGACCCCAAGGTTTTGATGGGGCTGGGGGCGGGGGGAGTGGGGGTGGGCGGAGGGGGATGTGGGAGAGATTGGAAGGTCAGCGATAGATAACAAAACGCTCTCAGAATGGCATAGTTAAATATGCCTGGCCTGGAGTGAGTTGAAAGGACATGCTCCCATCATCTATTTTGATTTTTAAATATCATTCGCAGCGCGGTAGAGCCCATTCCGGCCATTTCAACCCATGCCATGCAAATTAACCTACAACCCCATACGATTTGGAGTGTGGGAGGAAACCGGAGCAAACTCCTTACTGACAGCACCAGATTTGAACACGAATCGCTGGTGGTGTAACAGCGTCGCGCTAACCGTCCAGCATATTTAGACGAAATGCACAATGGCTACTGGACGGCGTGGATTTTCACAGCAGGACAACTTTGAAGGCAAGTGGGAGACAGTAAGCTGACAGCCCTGCCGCACAGCTCTCCAAAATAGATGCAAGCATTTGCAAGTCTCCAGATTTCATCGCCTGTTGACAGATGCGTCTCTGGTCCTCAACTCTCGAACTATCCCCCTCAGCACTTCAATTTCCGTGTCTCTGTCCTATTAACGCACACCTTAAAATCTGTCTTTTTAACCAAACCTTTGATTTCTCTGTCTAAGGCCCAATCAAGTTTTAACTAATGGTGCTGCTGTTGGGTGGGCGATTCAATGAATTAACTGAACTATGCAAATGACAGCTATTCCCTGCAGAGGGAATGTTGAATAGGACGGCCAAGTTAGTAGGACCAATGTGTCAAATCTACTCCACTTCACCCAGGAAATGGGGAAGTTGAATTATTCATATTGACAAAGTAAAGCAAAAATGCATCAGATGCTGCATCTACATTTTTATTTACAATTGACATGCACAATCAGAGCAGGTTCCTGTCCCATGTGGATGTACAGTACCTGCATTCACAGAGTAATTGTGTGTGTGTGTGTGTGTGTGTGTGTGTGTGTGTGTGTGTGTGTGTGTGTGTGTGTGTGTGTGTGTGTGCACATGTCTGTAGCTGTGTGTCTATATGTGCACATGTGTGTAGCTGTGTATGTGTGTGCACATGTCTGTAGCCATGTATGTGTGTGTGCACATGTCTGTAGCTGTGTGTCTATATGTGCACGTCTGTAGCCGTGTGTCTATATGTGCACACATGTGTGTAGCTCTGTGTATGTGTGTGTGTGCACATGTCTGTAGCCATGTGTCTATATGTGCACATCTGTAGCTGTGTCTATATGTCCACACATTTGTGTAGCTCTGTGTGTGTGTGCACATGTCTGTAGCCATGTGTCTATATGTGAAGATGTCTGTAGCCGTGTGTCTATATGTGTACACATGTGTGTAGCTGTGTATGTGTGTGTGTGCACATGTCTGTAGCCATGTGTCTATATGTGCACATGTGTGTGCGTGTGCATGTGTGTGTGTGTGTGTGTGTGTGTGTGTGTGTGTGTGTGTGTGTGTGTACCTGTTAGAATCATATCTAATTGACTCGTTCTGTGCACGGTTTCAGAACTCCAAAGGAAATGACAATTTTTCTCAAGCAAAATATTTCAGTAGCAATTGGGTCCAGAGCAGTGATTCTCTACCTTTCCTTCCCACCCACATCCCACCTTCAGCAATCCCTTACTAATCACAGAGCACCAATGGGATAGGGATTACTGAAAGTGGGATTTGAGTGGAAAGAAAGATTGAGAACAACCACTGCTTTAGAGACTGGAAGAACATATCTACATATTTATACCTAAAAATCATTTACACAGGCTCCAATTCACAAAAACATGCAAGATATGGAATTTTTTTTACATCAGTTATATTTTGCTGCTGCTCCATCAGGAGTGTGCAGGCCTACTGCATTCCGACATGGTTTTCCAGCTGCTTGGCAGCAGACAAGATGGACCTTCAGAGGGCCAGAAGATTATCGGCTGCTCACTGCCCTCTTTAGAGGATTTATTCAGCATTCGCTGCCTCAGAAGAGCAGCCAAAATAGTGAAGGAACCTTTTGACCCTGTTTGAACTACTGCCCTTGGGTAGACGTTTTAGGTCCATTAAATCATGGACAAATAGACTTAACAACAGTTTTTACCCCAGAGCCATAGGTGAACTGAACACTGTCAAACATTGAATGTTGTATTGTCTTTATATTTTACTGTTTGATGTATGGGTGCCCCATCAGGATGTGTGCTCAATTTCGGTGTACTTGTGCAACAATAAAATATTATCTTATTTAACACCACAAAAATCAAATAAAATGAAATCAGATTTATCAGATCAATGTTTAAGGTGTAGTGAAGAGATGGGCACTTTCCTGCATTCAACTTTGTCATGTTCTAAGATTTCAAAAAAAGCCTTTTTGTGTGGATCCACAAAATTTATTTGAAAAAGTTACAGTATGTCCATTTAACCTAGATTTATTTTTACTGGGAAATACAGAAGGAACAAGACCCAAATTAAAATTGTCAATATAATCGAACAATATTTGTTAAAATGGCATTGGTGGTCGCAAGGAAATATATGGCAGTGACTTGGAAATCAGACTCATACTTAGATGGGGGAAGATGGAATGCAAAAATTCAAAGCTGTATTCCTCTAGAGAAAATTACATATAATTTGAGACATGAATTGTTTGAGTACAAATTTAAAACTCTGGAGCACAGGGGAAAATAAAGGAAAAAAAGTCTTCATCCAGAACATTATGGAGGTCACAGTATATTTACCTCCTCTGGACGCTGCAAACTTTTTGAGTTCCTCCAGCATTTTGGTACTTTATTTTACATTATTTAATTTGCTTTTTAACATCATTGTTGATTAATATTTGTGCGCGTGCAATTCTGATCATAGAATTGTGAAATTTTGCAGCACTGATTATTCAGATCATCATATTCTGCTTAACGAACAAGAGCTGCCTCAACTAATCCTGCTTTCCAATGCTTTTACAAATAGGAATTCAAGTGCAACATATATGATGACAAACTCGTTAACTTTATCAACGCTTGGCTGGAGGTGACAACATGTCAGATACTTTTTTTTCCCCAGATACAATGAAGATTTCTGCTTCCTCCAACTTTTAAAGAGCCAGAACCCCATGATTTCCTAGAGTGAGAGAATGTCTCTACACCACAATGCACCCCTTTCCCACCACACCCCCCCCCCCCACCACGTCGCAATCTCAAGAATTATGGGATCATGGAGTTGTTCAGGACCTTCTGCTCACTAAGTTCATGCTGGCTCATCTTCTTCTAGGCCTTGCCCAGTTAGGTGTCTGTCTGAGCACTTGCATCTGATTCCAGCAAGTTGTTTCAAACATCAACCCTTCCATTTCAACCTATGGTCTTGGTTAAACAGAGATAAATAGTCAATCTAATATTTACACAAAACAGCAAAAGAAAATTAGAAGTTTATGACAAAGAAGAGGCTGGAATCTGGCGCAATAATCTGCTGGAGGAACTCAGTGGTTCAAGTAGCATCAATGAGAGAGAAAAAAATGGTCAATGTTTCGGGTCAGAATTATAAGACATACGAGTAGGTAAAGGCTATTCTGCCTATCGAGACTGCCCCTCCATTCAATTATGAGCTGATCCGCTTTCCCACTCAGCCTGCCTGCCCAGACTTTTCCCCAGAACCTTCGATGTCCTGGCTAATCAAGAACCTATAAATCTCTGTCTTAAATGCACCCAATTACCTGGCCTCCAAAACTGCCTGTGGCAACAAATTCCACAGATTCACCACCCTCTGACTCAAGAAATTCCCCTGCGCCTATGTTTTAAGCGGACACCCTTCAATCCTGAAGTTGTGCCCTCTTGTTCTGGACTCTCCCACTGTGGGGGAAACAACCTTTCTACATCTACTCTGTCCTGTCAACATTCGAAATGTTTCAATGGGATCCTCTCTCATTCCCCTAAATTCCAACAAGTGCAGGTCAAGAGCTGTCAAACGCTCCTCATATGATAAAACTTTCATTCCTGCAATTATCCTCGTGAACCCCCTCTGAACCCACTCTAATGTCAGGATTTTTTGATTAAATGAAGAGCCCAAAACTACCAGCAGGCCTCAACATCACATCCCTGCTCTTATATTTTATTTTTCTTTTGAAATGAACTCCAGCATCACATTTGCCTTCTTCACCACCAACTCAACATGCAAGTTTCCTCTCAAGATATCCTAGGAAAGGGCTCTGTGCCACCTGTAATCCACCCAGTTTGCACACGCTCAAAAGAACACACTCTCTTGTTCTTCACTACAAAATGGAGTCAACCCTTTTTACACCTCTTTGGCCACCACCACCTCCTCTTCATCCCACAAAACACCGCCCAGCCAAACCACCACACGTCTCCCCCCGCCCCCCCCCCCGTCCTTTTCATTGACTCTCCTCCACACTGGTGATCTCGATGCTCCCAATCTCATCTTTCTGCATCCGCGATTCCACTCCCTGGTCTGAACCGCGCATACGCACTACTACTCCCCCTGCATCGCCCCGGATACCATATAACCATATAACAATTACAGCATGGAAACAGGTCAATTTGGCCCTTTTAGTCCATACTGATCCAAGTACCCTCCTCTAATCCCACTTACCAACACTCTGCCCATACCCCTCCAATCCATATACTTATCCAACTCTTTCTTAAATGACAAAATTGACCCTGCCTCCTCCACCTTTCCCAGAAACCCATTCCACACAATAACCACTCTCTGTCTAAAGAAGTTCCCCCTCATGTAACTCCGAAACCTTTGCCTGTCAACTCTCAACCTATGTCCTCTTGCATCCATCTCTCCTACTCTCAATGGGAAAAGCCTTTCCACATCAACTCTATCTATCCCTCTCATTATCTTAAACACCTCTATCAAATCCCCTCTCAGCCTTCTTTGTTCCAAGGAATAAAGTCCTAATTTGCTCAATCTCTCCTTGTATTCCAGATGCTAAAACCCAGGCAACATTTTTTAAATATTCTCTGCACTCTTTCTATCTTATTAATATCCTTCCTATAAATCGGTGACCAGAACTGCACACAGTGCTCTAAATTTGGCCTCACCAATGCCTTGTACAGTTTCATCATTCCCTATATTCTATGCACTGATTTATATAGGCAAGTATACTAAAGGCCTTCTTCACCACCCTATCCACAAGCGCTCCTACCTTCAAGGAACAATGCACCGTTATTCCTAGATCTTTCTGCTCCACTGCATTCTTCATTGCTCTCCCATTTACCACCTAGGTCTTGCTTTGATTATTCTTTCCAAAATGAAGCACCTCACACTTATCACCATTAAACTCCATCTGCCATCTCTCTGCCCATCTCTTTGACAGAAATGTGTGACCGTATACTTTCTGGCGCTGTACTTCATTTGCCATTGTCCTAATCTTTCTCTTCCTTCTGGAGACTTCCCGCGCTAACAACTCTTCCATCCCCCTTCGGAACATCTGCAAACTTAGCATCAAACTCATTCATTCCACCATCTAAATTTTCCATGTGGAATTCCACGAGCAACTGGCTCCCAGCTTCCTGCCAATCAGCCAGTGCTTTACCCACACTACTGCATTTTCTGTTATACCATGGGTTCATCTTGTTAAGTAGCCCTCATGTATGATACCTAGTCAAAGGCCTTTTGCAAAACCAAATGCACCACACCCATTGCATCTCCTTCATTCTCTCCCTTTCAAAGAATTGCAATAGATTTGTCAAGCAGGATTTTCCATGAAGGAAACCAGACCGGCTTTGGCCTCTCTTATCATGTGCCTCCAACTACTCTGTAACCTCCTCCTTGACCATTGACTCCAACCACTGATGTCATCTGCTGCCTCCCTCCCTTCTTCAGTCATGGGATGGCATTTGCGATTTTCCACGCCAGAATCTATTGATTCCTCGAGTCTTGATGGAAGACTTTGACTTGAAGCTTTGGCCAATTGCTGACTGTGAATTCCTCCAGTACTCTGTTTCATTTTTGTTCTTAATAACTCAGCACCAAGTTGTAAATGTCCACAACCCTTTGAAGGAAGAGATTTTTCATATCTCATCTTCAAGTGACAATTCCTTATGCTGAGCCTATATTCCACAGTCTGCAGATGCTGTGATTATGGTAGAAACACACCGAAATGCTGGAGGAAGTCAGCCGGTCTTGCAGCGTCCACAGGAGAGAAAGATATACTGCCGACGTTTCAAGCCTGAGACCTTCTCTGAAGCCTTTTTTTTCATTAATGAAAGAGCAGAATTGAAAATGTTTCTCTCACTTATAAAGGCTGTAGCACTGATCTCATTGTCCGATATGACTTTTGAAAGGGTACTGTTACGAGCCAAAGGACCCAAAACCCAGTAGCAATAGATATTCACCAAGACAAATGGTTACTTAAACAAAAGTTGGTTTTAATTACCTTTAAACATGAAAACTGAATCACACCTTAACTTATCTCTATTGACTTAACTGATCTAACTTAATCCCCTTCGAATTCTAAGTGCACATGTATGTGATGTGTGTGTGTGTAAGTTCAGAAATGTTCTTTGATTCACAGTCCAATCTCACTTCTGATTCCTTCAAGTTCATTGGTTGCAGGGAATTCTTTTACTGTGCCCAGAATTTAACATTTATAAAGTTCACCAGGCTTTGGTGCTTGAAAGGTAAATGGTTACTGCTCAGGAAGGTTCTTGTCAGTTTTCAGAGAGAGATTTATTGTTCGCTGGACACCCACAACTGATTCCTTTTTGATGTCTTGCCGATTAAACTTACCCCCTCAGGGTTTTCCAGATGATAACCTCTTTCTTTCAGGTCACCACAGAGTTCCTTTTTGTTTCACTTATTTCAAGTGAAACATTAGGCAGCCAGTCCTCTCCTCTTGCATGAACCACAAGGGCTTTGACCAGGCTGAACTAAGAACCCACAACCTGTCTTCCAAATGGGGCCCTCCACATGTTTGCCAGCTTGACCTGTTCCAGTCCCAGCCACTGCCACTGACCACAACTCTGTAGAAGCGATCTCCATCCCTCTCTCTCTCTGAGAAAGCCTGTTTGACTCTCTCTGCTTGCAAAACTACATGACCCTCCTAGAATAGCAAGTTCCCTTCCAGATAGAAGGCAGCTCCAACAAGTTCTTTCATCTGTTGCCTTTTGTAAACAACAATCCATTAGTGAAGTCTCTTGAGCACTCTCCAAAGCTTTTGCAAAGGCTCTGAGGCCCCGATATGTCTAGCATTAGCAGAGCTCCAGTATTTTAAATAAGATCTATTTTAAAGTGTTTGTATGTGAGCTACACTAACAAACCCTGCCACAATTTATCTCCCAAAAAACATGTCTATACTCTGTCACGGGTACAGAAGAGGTTTACAAGGATATTGCCTGGGTTAGAGGACAAGGAGAGAATGGGCAAACTTTGATAGCTTTCTCTGGAGCTCAGAAAGCTGATAAGAACTGATGGCAGGGCTCAAGGAAGGCCACAGGCCCGAAACATTGGCAATATATCTTTATCTCAAATGGACGCTGCAAGACCAACTGAGTTCCTCCAACATTTTGATGTGTTTTTACTATATTCCCCAGTTCTAGAAATCCACTTGAAACTTCCTTTGAAACCTATGCATCTCACTGATGAGGATGGCGCAGTAGGCGCAACTCCTTTACAGCACCAGCGATCGGAACTGGGGTTTGAATCCCATGCTGTGTGTAAGGAGTTTGTACGTTCTCCCTGTGTCTGTGTAGGTTTTCCCCGGGGGCCCACCGTATTGGGGCAGTAGGTTAATGGGGTGTAAATTTGGCGGCACAGGCTCATGGGCTGAAATGGCCTGTTACTGTGTTGCATGCCTAATTTTTTTTTTAAATAATCTAAGATGGTCTTCTGAACTCCTTTGAAAGAAGAGAAAGGTTGTGGAAAGTTAACATGGGTTATCGTAGGAAGAATCTTGCTTGGCTGATCCTTTGGAAGTTTTTTGTGATAAATCGAGTGCTCCCTGAAATTGTAGATGTTATGTCTCTCTGTTACTTGGGAGGCTTCTTAAATAACTTCGAGATGCAGGTTCAGCCAGCTGTGAAGAGGACAAATGGCAGGTTGGCTTTCATAAAGAGGGGATTGGAGTATAGGAGCAGAGATGCCCTCCTGCAGTTGTACAGGACCCTGGTAAGACCTCACCTGGAATATTGCGTCCAGTTCTGGTCCCCAAATTTGGGAAAGGACATACTCGCTATAGAGGGAGTGCAGTGCAGATTTACAAGGGATGGCAGGATTGACATACGCTGAAAGGTTAGAAAAACTGGGCTTATATGTGATGGAGTTTAGAAAGGGAAGACAGGATTGAGGTATATAAGATTTTCAAGGCGCGAGACAGAGTGAATTTGGATTACATGTTCCCAATGTTGGGAGAGACTAGGACTAGAGGGCATAATTTAAGAATACAGGGAAGACCCTTTAGGATGGAGATGAGGAGAATTTTCTTTACCCAGAGAAGTGTGGATCTGCGGAATGCTTTGCCGCAGAGGGTGGCAGGGGCAGATTCGCTGGATATGTTCAAAAGGCTCTTGTGGGCAGAGGAGTTAAGGGTTATGGGGATAAGGCAGGGAATGGATACTGACAGAGAATGATCACCCATGATCTGAAAAATGGCAGTGCTGGGTCGATGGGCCAATTGGCTGACTCCAGTACCTACTGCCTATTGTCAAATAACAGAAGAGAGTTTACTTACTGATGCCTTCCACCATCTCAGGAAACTATTCATACAGACATATTTACATACGCCCCACAGTGGTGCACGACAGTTACTACAGTGAGAGGGGTGCATTCTTACACGATTACAAAATAGTTCACATTATCCTAAGTATATAACAGTAGACCACTCTAAATATCATCCCTGGATCAGAATCAGAATTTATTGACACGGATGCTGCATGACCTGCTGAGTTGCTCCAGCACTCCACCCAAGATCGGCAGACTTTCTGGCTTAACTACTCCACAGGTGCTCCCTGATCTGCAGCTTTTCTCACATGTCAAATTGAAGGCATTCTCTCTTTCTCTTACATTTTAATATTCTCCCCATTTAAGCGTAAACGTCAAATGAATTTAGCTTTGCCATTAGGCTAATGAAACAGGTGGACCCTTAAAGAACAGAATGAAAAATGTTTCTCCAGCTTATAAAGACTGGGGCACAGATTTCATTGTCCGATAGACTTGGGAAAGGGTACTGAAGAGGTTTACCAGGATGAAGAAGGGCTCAGGCCTGAAACGTCGGCAATCTAGCTTTGTCTCCTATAGAATGCGGAAAAGACCGGCTGAGTTTGCCAGGATTTCAGTTTGTTTACTACAATCACAGCGTCCGCAGCCTCTCGTGTTTCACTTTTACCAGGATATTGCCTGGTTTACAGGGTCTGAAACACAAGGAGAGAAGGAGCAAACTTTGTTTTATCTGGAGCGTAGAAGGCTGACAGAAGTTTATAACTTTATTGATAAGGTGGACAGCCAGAATCTTTTCCCCCAGGGTAAGAGACCACATGCCAGGGGACATGTGCTTAAGGTGAAGGGGGAGGATGATCAAAGGAGGTGTCCAGGTCTGATTTTCTTTTAATGAACGGACTGGAACAGGCTGCCATACTAGTGGAAGAAACAGAGAAGAGGCTTCATGAACATGAAGAGTTGGGAGGGATATTTTTGATGCAAGTAGGAGAGATTGAGTTTGATGTGGAGATCATGTTCAACCCAATGCATGTTTCGGTGAGGTATTTCACTTAGCGTTGAGCAGAGGGGCATCGAAGGGATACAAGGTTTACTACTTTTAAAGTAAAAACACGATGGTGGAGAAACTCAGCATCAAACAATGTACTTTGTATAGCAGAGATAAAGCTACATAATCAGCATTTCGGGCTTGAGCCCTTCAACAGGGTACGCTTAGCACCTTCGCTCTGTCTGCATCAGTGACAAGGATCTCCCTGTGGTCAACTACTTCAATTCAGTGCCCACCTGCCATGTTCACACATCCGTCCATGGCCTCATGCACTCTCCCGCCAAGACCAGCCATAAATTGGGGGATGACGTTCCGTCTGGGCACTCTCCAACCAGATAGCGTTAACATCGACTTCTCTGTCCTCCCTCGCGTCCCTCTCTCTCCTTTCCTCCAGCTCTCCACCCCCTTCCTTCTCTATTCACTCCTACCCCCCTCCTGCCTGTGGGCCTGTGCTCCTCCCTCTTGCCTCTTCCCCCCCTCCCCACTTCACCATTTTATTCAAGAACATGCCTATATTTTGTTCATCCCTTGACGAAGGGGCTCAAGCCCAAAACGTTGGTTCTGTATCTTTAACTTTGCTACATAAAGTAGGCAGTTTGGCCGACTGACTTTCTCCAGCATCATGTTTTTACTTCAACCACGGGGTCTGCGGGCTTTCATGTTTTACTTTAATTTGTTGGTGTGGTTTCCAATAGGATTGCCATGTCACCTTTACCTATGTCAGACGCCCTCTAGTGCAGCGTTTCTCAACCTTTTTACCCTTGTGGAACTCTTGAAATAGTTCTCACGTCTCAGGGAACCCCTGCATAAAAATGATTATAGACTATCATTAATATCTATCTCTTTTATATTTTTATCGTAGTTCACGTTGTAAACATTATTTTTTTTTCCGGATAACTTGTTCAAGGAAAAAATGACCCTATTTTTGTCAAATTTATTGGCAATACAAAAAAAAAATCATCCTGCTCGTTTATAAGACCTCACACCAAGGATTTCATTTTAAATAATGAGTTTGAAGCCTTTATTATAATAACCAAGGATTTTCCAACAATATGCCGCCCATGTATAGTAAAATTACGAATATAAAATTAAACGAAAATTACTCAGAAATGCATTAGCCTATTTATCACCGTTTCTCGTGGAATCCCTAGCGATGTCTTGTGGAACCCTAGGGTTCCGGGGAACCCTGGTTGAGAAATACTGCTCTAGAGAGATGGTGCCACTGAACACAGAGATTAATTCATCTTTGGAATGTTGCCAATTGTCCTCATCCACACAACCTCACATTAAACATAAAACAAAAACAGGCTTATACCTCCAAGCTCAGGGGCATTGGTTATGGGAAATAAAAAGTATTTTAGCTTCAGATGCCCAGCATTACTTCCCAATTGCACAGTAAAGTCTAACTCAGGGATTCCACTGTACCCTGCATTGCCTCTTTCCAAATTCACCTCCCTTCCTGATTCGCTGAATGTAGTGGACTCCTTTCCACAGTCACAGAGTCATACAGCATGGAACCAGGCCCATCAGCCCAACTTGCCCACGCTGACCAAAATGTCCCACTCAGGCTGATCCCATCTGCCTACGTTTAGCGCAAATCCTTCTAAACCCATCCTATCCAAATGTGCCTCAAACATTGCTACAACTTCCTTCACTGGCAGCCCGTTCCACACACCCACACCCACCACCACCTGAGTGAAAAACGCTACCCCTCAAGTTCCTGTTAAAGCTTCCCCCCACCCACTCACCTTAATCCTTTCATCTCCAATCATTTTTAACCTTTCGTACTCTGGACTGGGTCCATGGGTAAACTGCAGTACGAACACCAGTATCCATCCAGCTGGTGGTTGGATATAAAACCAGTCCCAGAAAATGGCGACATCGAGTATATGCACTTGTTGGTAGTTCTTGAAAATAGCAGCAATGCATCAGTGACAAGGATCTCCCAGTGGTCAACTACTTCAATTCAGTGCCCACCTGCCATGCTCACACATCCGTCCATGGCCTCATGCACTCTCCCGCCAAGACCAGCCATAAATTGGGGGATGACGTTCCGTCTGGGCACTCTCCAACCAGATAGCGTTAACATCGACTTCTCTGTCCTCCCTCGCGTTAGCGCAATGCCTTTACAGCGCCAGTGATCAGGACCAGGGTTCAAAACCCGCGCTGTCTGTAAGGAGTTTGTAGGTTCTCCCCATCTCTGCAGAACACCCGGGGGTTCTGGTTTACACCCACCGTTCAAAAGAAAATATTCCAGGGATGCAGATTAACAGGGTGTAAATTGGGCGGCACGGACTCATGGGCCGAAATGGTCTGTTACTGTGCTGTATGTCTAAATTTAAATTTAATTTTAAATTTTAAAAACTGAGACATATATTGTTGGAAGTTCCTGAAAGGAAGGACATGGAGTCCAAAGGGTTAATCCACATCCTCTGGTTACCGAAACCCCTACTCTGGGCAAAAGACTCTGTATTCACCGGTCTATTCATTTCATGATTTTGTACAGGTCTCTAAGATCTGTTCTCATCCCCCTACACTCTCATGAATAAACCCCGAGCCTGCCCAAAATCTCCCAAAAGCACAGGCCCCTGACCCCTGAGAACCTTCCCGCAAATCTTTTCTGTATCCAGTAGATGTTGGTTTAAGGTGAGAGGCTCGTCAGCACCTCTACTTCCAAAGGAATTTGTGGAGGTTTTTGTATGACACCAGAAACCCTGGCAAGTTTCTACAGAGGTGTGGTGGTAAGAGTGCTGACGGGCTGCATCATAGGGGCACCAATACCCCTGAGCACAATGCTTTCGAAAAGGTAGTGGACACAGCCCAGGACATCACAGGAAAAATCCTCCACACCATCAAGAACATTTGCAGGGAAAACAGCCGTCAGAGAGCAGCAGCGATCATCAAAGACCCACATCACCCAGCACACGCTCTGTTCTCACTGTTGCCATCAGGAAAGAGGTCTAGGTGCCACAAGACTCACATCACCAGGTTCACCCCTCCACCATCAGACCCCTCAATGACAAACTCAATCAGAGACTCATTTAAGGACTCTCATTTGTGCACTGGTGGTGCGAGTCTTGTGGCATTTGTTCCTCTTTCCTGAGGGCGAGAACAGAGTTTGTGCTGGCTGGTGTGGATGATCGATGCTGCTCTCTGACAGCAGTGTTCCCTGTAAATGCTCTCAGTGGTGGGGAGGGCCTTGCCTGTGATGTCCTAGGCTGTGTCCACCACCTTGCTGAATGCTGAAGGGTTTCAACAGAATAGATGAATGGGCAAGAAGGGAACGACAGACCTTCCATGGCAGACAGACACCAAGAACCTTCAGAAGAAACCCAAAGGATGGTGAGAATGTGGAGACAATGGGAGAGAAATGAACTTGGAGAGAAATTTAGAAGTGATTCATCAAGTAAAATCTATATTCATGACCAAGTTTCAAGGCATAGGAGCATGGCCAATATAGAAATGGATCTGTGGGAATACGCTCGGTGGGAATAAAGTCACCGATCACGGATCTGTTGACAATCATTAAAAAAAATGACGGGGCTACCAGAATTGCTGTAACAGCAATGCTGCCACTGGTGGGGACCTAGGAAAGTGGAATGCAGGGAGACCACACTGCTCCCAAGGGTTCAACTGCCCGGTCCTAATTCCAGCAGCACCGTACAGACGTTAAACAGACTGTTAAAGGAGTCCACAGAATATTAAAGCACAGAAACAGGCCTCTTTGGCCCTTCTAGTCTGTGCCAATCTATTTTTTTTTTGGATAATCCCACTGACCTGCCCCCAGTCCATAGCCCTCCATACCTCTCCCATCCATGTACCTGTTGAAATTCCTCTTAAATGTAAAAATTGATCCCGCATTCACCACTACATCCGGAAGCTCATTCCACACCCCCACCACCCTCTGTGTGAAGAATTTCCACCTTAGCTTCCCCTTAAATTCATGTCCTCTGGTTTGTATCTCCTCTACCCTCAATGGAAAATCCTTTCTACATTTACTCCATCTGTATTCCTCATAATTTTAAACACCTCCATCAAATCTCCCCTCATTCTTATATGCTTCAGGGAATAAAGTCCTAATCTGTGTGCTCTTTCCCTGTAACTCAGTTCCTGAATCCAGGTAACATCCTAGTCAATCTTCTCTGCACTCTTCTATCTTATTGATATCTTTCCTGTAGTTCAGTGACCAAAACTGCACACAATCCTCCAAATGTGGCCTCACCAATGTCTTAAACCACTTTATGTACCATCTCAACTCCTGTATTCAATACTTTGATTTATGAAGGCCAATAAACTTAAAGCTCTCTTTGCAACCCTATCCACTTGTGACACATCTTTCATGGAATTATGTCTCTGTATTCCCAAATCCCTCTGTTTTACCGCACTCCTCAGTATCCTATCATTTACCGTGTACGTCCTTTCTTGGTTTGACCTTCCAAAATGCACCTCACACTTGTCTGCAGTAAATTCCATCTGTCATTTTTCAGCCCACTTTTCTAGCTGGTCCAGATCCCTCTGCAAGCTTTGAAAACCTTCTTCGCTGTCCACATCACCTTCAATCTTAGTGTCATCTGCAAACTTACTGATCCATTTTCCCGCATTATCATCCAGATCATTGATATAGATGACAAACAACAATGGTCCTAGCACCAATCCCTGAGGCCCACCACTAGTCACAGGCCTCCAGTCTGAGAATCAATCATTCACCACTACTCTCTGGCTTCTCCAGTGCAGCCATTGTCAAATCCAATTCAATACTTCACCATGAATATCTAGCATCTGAAACTTCCTGACTAATCTCCCATTCGGGACATTGTCAAAGGCCTTACTAAAGGCCATGTAGACAACATCCTCACCCTTTCCTTCATCAACTTTCCAATAATTTGTCTACCATGATGTCAGCCTATAATTTCCAGGGTTACTTTCAGAACCTTTTTTAAAGAATAGAACAATATGAGCTACCCTCCAATCCTCTGGCACCACACCAGTGGCTAAGGGCATTTTAAATATTTCTGCCAGAGCCCCTGCAATTTCTGCATTAACCTCCCTCAAGGCCCGAGGGAATATCTTGTCAGGCCCTGGAAATTTATCCATCCTTATTTGCTTTAAGACAGCAAGCACTTCCTCTGTATAGATTCCATGACCTCACCGCTTGTTTTATTTACTTCCCATGACTCTGTGCCTGTTTCCTGAGTGAATACGGAAGAAAAAAATACATTTAAGATCTCCCCCCCATCTCTTTGGCTCCATACAAAGTCGACCACTCTGATCTTCAAGGGGACCAATTTTGTCCCTCACTATCCTTTTGCTCTTAGTCCACCTGTAGAAAGTTTTAGGAATCAGGGACTCCACCCCCACCCCTGCCATGATGAACATTTATAACAGCCCTGTTTGCTGAAAGCCATAAACATCAGGAAGGACTCCATGCACCCCTCCCACAATCTGTTCTCCCTCCTGCCATCTGGGAAGAGGTACCGAAGTGCTCGACCAGATTATGAGACAGCTTCCCCCCCCCCCCCCCTCGCCCCCCCCCAAGCCGTGAGGCTTCTGAACTCCAGGGCTGGCATAGGTAATGTGATAGTTAATAAGTGATGTTATTTATGATATGTTATTTATATATAAAAAGGTTAATGTAAATAACCAGCTCCACAGTCCGGATAAACGCTACCTTGTTTTTCACTGTAAGGTTTATGGTATGATCGACAAACGCAACTTGACTGGAGGACTTTCCTTCACATTCTCTGCCAAAGCAACCTCATGTCTTCTTTTAACCTTCCTGATTTCCTTCTTGAGGTTTTTCTTGCCTTTTTTATACTCCTCAAATACCTCATTTGTTCCATGTTGCCCTAAACCTGTTATACAGCTGACTTCTTCCAAACCAGATCCCTGATATCCCTCGAAAACCCAAGGTTCCCTTTGCCTTCTATCTTTGCCTTTGACAGGAACATACCAACTCCGTACTCTCAAAATTTCACCTTTGAAGGTCCTCCACTTCCCTCATGCATCCTTGCCCGAAAACAATTTATCCCGATCATGCATTCTAGAACCTTTCTCATTCCCTAAAAATTGGCCTTTCTTCGACTTTGATGGTGTCCAAGAAGCTTGATCTTGGCAGTGGCCACGAGGGGTTGCAGACTGTGGGAAGCAGCAGACCAGTGCAGGGCACCAGAAATGGGAGAACCCCCCTGCGCTTCAGAAGGAGAAGCAAAGGAGACGACACTACAGGACGGTGACCTCCACGGCAGATCAGCGAGGGACTCAGCGGCTGAGGGACTCACTACGGCCGCGGGCAGCTTGCGGTCGGTGGGGGAGACCCTCGCAGGCTGCGGGCTGCTGGAGACAGGCTCATGGGAGCAAGGCATCAAGAGCTAGGGTTCAAGAGGGTGCTGAGGGCAGGAAGGGCTCCCGAAGAGCTTTGGGCGCACCGAAGGCTTCCCAGTAGTGTTGGAAGTTCGGATCTGGAGCTCGGGCGGCCGACGGATCGAACAGGAGTCTGTGCAGCTGCAGAGGCTGTGGGAGGGCTAGAGGTGGATCCACGGGCACAGAGACTCTTTCTCTCTTACTGTAAGGACATATGGTGACACTAATGGTGACGCTTTGTCTGCCTTACTGCAGGCACTTTCGTGTAATAGTACATGCTCTGTACTATTACACGACAATAAAGGAATCTCGAATGACCTGCATTGTGGTAAAGATCTGTTACCATTGATCCCATACACAGTGATCTCTGGATTAGGAGAGCATCCTGGAAAGTGCTGATACCAAAGAGAACGTCACACCTCCGCAAAATCCAATGGAAGACTGAGATCCTTAAAGTAGAGGGCACAGTCGGCCAATTATTATGGCTCAGTGAGTTGTTCATACAAGTGCAAATGCACGCACATACACCCACCACGTACACACTGCACACCCACTACAAACATACACATGCACGCACACCGCACACCCACTACAAGTACACACACGCACACGTACCTCGGCTGAAGATCACACTGTCATAGGGAATCTTGTTCTTTGTCTCCAGGCTGGAACAGTTCCACCTGTGGTCTCTGAATTGGTGCTGACATTCATGGATGGCAATCTGAATGCCCTGGATGGCAGAAGCTGTCACATCCGGATACCTCATGCAGACTTCCAGCTGGCGACGAGTGAGGCTGGAGAGCGTTAGACACACTGTATTGGCAGTGAGGACGGGATCCAATGGGATCTTTAACCCAAGGATTTCATTGCTCCAAACCCTGAGAACAAAGACAGAAGGGGGAAATCACTTGGTCAGAATGTGATTCTCATCAGGACCTCAAATCATAAATCTTACAGCACAAAGACAGACCTTTTGGCCCATCTCATCTAGTTTGCTAGCCCCATTTACCTGTCTTTGGCCCATAACCTGCCAAATGTTTTGCGCAAAAGATATTCCAACCCAGAACAGGCCCTTCTCCCCACAATGTTGAGTCAAACTATATTAACCTAGTCCACAACAATCTAACCCTTCTCTACGTCACCTCCATAACCCTCTATTTTTTTCTTACAGTGATCAACTTATCCAAGAGTCTCTAAAATATCCCTATTCTATAAGCCTCCTCCACCACTCCAAGCAAGGCATTCCAAGAACCCACCGCACTTAAGTGGAAAAAAAGCCTACCTCTAACTTTTCCCCTAAACTTTCCTCCATTCACTGTAAACAGACGTCCTCTGGTATTTGCTAAGATCGGCCCAGGAAAACAGATGTTGGCTGTTTACCCTGTCAAAGCCCCACATAATCTTAAATGCTTCTGTTAAGACACCTCTCATCCTTTGTCACTCCCAAGCTCTGTCGACCTTGCTTCAATAGACGTGTTCTCCAATCCAGGCTGCAGCCTAGTAAATCTCCTCTGCACCCACTCTGAAGTTTTTCTACATTCTGCCTGGAATGAAGCAACCAGAACTGAACGCAAAACACAAGGCATGGTCTAAGAAGGGATTTACAGAGCTGCAACTCACAGCACTTGAACTCAATCCCCCCAACTCATGAAGGCCAGCCCACCGTAAGTCTTCTTAACCACTCTGTCAACTGGCACATCAACCTTGAGGGATCGATGGACTTGGAGTCCAAGATCTCTCCATTCCTCCACACTGTTACGCATCCTGCATAATCCATACTCTGAACCGCTAACTCCACTTTCAAAGTCCAACCCTCCAAAGTGCATCTCTTCACACGTATCTACATTGAAATCCATCTCCGACAAACTCTGCATCCGAGACACATCATGTTGTAGCCGACGACAACTTCTACACTATCCACAACACCCCCAGCCTTCGTGTCATCTTTCCTCTCCAGGATCCCATCCAGATATCATTTTAAATGTTGTCACTGTCCCTGCCTCTACCACTTCCTTTGGCAGCTTGTTATTCCTGCCCACCACCCTCTGTGTAAAATATTTCCCCTTCAGTTCCAGAAGACCATAAGACATAGGAGCAGGGATAGGCTACTCAACCCATCGAATCTGCCCCACCATTCAATCATGAGCTGATCCATTTTCCCTCACTGCCTGGCCTTCTCCCCATAACCTTTGGCTAATCAAGAATCTATCAATCTCTGTTTTAGATACACCCAATAACCTGGTTTCTACAACTGCCTACAGCAACAAATTCCACTGATTCACCACTCTCTGGCTGAAGGAATTCTCCCACATCTCTGTTCTAAGAGGACACCCTTCAATTCTGAAGTTGTGCCCACTTGTCCTGGACTCTCCCACTGTCGGAAACAACGTTTCTACATCTACTCTGTCCACGCCTTTCAACATTCCGAATGTTTCAGAGAGACCCCCTCCTCATTATCCTAAATTCCAACCAGAACAGAGTTGTAAAACGCTCCTAATATGATAGCCCTTTCATTCCTGGAATCATCCTGGTGAACCTCCTCTGAACCCTCTCCAACAACAGCACGTCTTTTCTTAAATGAGGAGCCCAAAACTGGTGGCAATACTCCAAGTGATGGTCTCCCTTGAAACCTTTCCCCTCTCTCCTTAAATCTATGTCCTCTAATTTTCAACTCCCCTACCCTGGGAAAAGTTCAGTGACCCTTTACCTTTTTAAATGTCAGAAATCTATTGCATTTTCCAAAATTCAAGCTTCAACAAAGTATAATGTAGAAATTATTCAGAAATGCTTTACCTCCAATGGAGTATCTTTGAAGAGTGGCGTCTGGTTATAATGTAAGAATTTTACCCGGCAAGGTCCACTTGCTGAGGTTTCAGCTGGTTTAATAGAATCAAAGAATGGAACAGCCCCAACTAGGCCCTTCAGCCCAACTCATACATACTAACCCTGATACCAGTCTATGTTGAACCAATGAAGAGTATAGCACTGGAACAGGCCCTATGGCCCACAATGTTTGCAAAAAACATGATACCATATTAAGATAACTCCCTTTTGTGGGGCCAGAGGATCTCTATTTAAGGTGATGGGAGGAGAGATATCAGAGATAGATGTTTTATCCTGAGAGCGGTGGGTACCTGAATTGCAAAGCCAGGGGTGGTGGTGGAGGGTCATTCAAAAGACTCTTTGATAGGCCCATACCAGTAGATAGAAGAAAAATAGAGGGTTATGGGTGTGAGGTGGGGAGTAAATATGTTGCTGTGGAGGTCTGCATGTCAGCTGAAGGGCCTGTTATGTGCAGTAATGTTCTACTGTGAACATAGAACAAAACAGCACAATACAGGCCCTTCAGCCCTTGATGTTGTGCCAACCCATATATTCCTTCCTAAAAAATATACTAAACCCCCCCCAACCCATAACCCTCTATTTTTCTTCCATCCATGTGACTGTCTAAGAGTCCCTTAATTGCCCCCAATGCTTCAGCTTCCACCACCATCCCTGGCAAGGCAATCCAGGCCCCCACAACTCTCTGTGAAAAAAACTTACCCCTGACATCTGCCCTAAACTTCCCTCCCTTCACTTTGTACATATGTCCTCTGGTGTTTTCTGATCCTCCCCTGGGAAACTGATGCTGACTGCCCACCCTTTCTATGCCTCCCATAATCTTGTCGACCTCTACCAAGTCTCCTCTCGTCCTTCTATGCTCCAAAGAGAAAAGACCAGTTCTGTAAACCTTGCCTCATAAGACTTGTTTCCCCATCCAGGCAACATCCTGATAAATCTCCTCTGCCACCTTTCTACATCCTTCCTATAATGAGGTGACCAGAACTAAACACAATTCTCCAAGTGTGATCTCACCAGAGATTTGTAGAGTTGCAACATGATCTCTCTAATCCTGAACTCAATCTCCCTATTAATGAAGCCCAGCATCCCATAGGCCTCAACTATCCTATCAACCTGTGCGGCGACCTTGGGAGATATATGGATTTGCACCCCAAGCATAAGTAACCAACCATTAACCCTGTACTCAGCCTTCTGGTTTGTCCTTCCAAAATGCATCACCTCACTCTTATCCGGATTGAACTCCATCTGCCACTTTTCTGCCCAACTCTGCATCCTGTCTATATCCTCTTGTAACCTTCAACAACCTTCAGCTCAATCCACAACTCCCTCCAGCCTTTGTGTCATCCGCAAACTTACTGACCCATCCATCTGCCTTTTGATCCAGGTCACTTACAAATATCATAAAGAGCGGGGGTCTCAGAACAGATCCCTGCAGTAACGTTCTATGGTTTTTAGTTTGCACATGACACATGATCCATATCCCTCCATTTCCTGCATATGTATGCGTCTATCTGAAAGCCTCTGATACACTACTATCGTATCTGTTTCCACCACTAGAATTTGGGTGCTTATGAATGCTGTACAATGTGTATGACACCTGGCAGCCTGATCCAAACAACTACCTGTATAAAAGACTTATCCCTGATATTTCTCCCCTTGCCTCTCTTTAAAAATATGTCCTCTAGTTCAAAGATAGTGTTTTTAAACTAAAATAATGCAACCATGGATATCTGTGCCAAAGATAGCGGCGTGTGTGCCTGGCAGTGGCCACGAGGGGGTTGCAGACTCTGTAAAGCAGGGGACCAGCGCAGGGAACCAGAAATGGGAGACCACGGCAACGGACCAGCGAGGGGCTCAGAGTCTGAGGGACCCACACGGGCTGCGGCGGCTTGCAGTCGGGGTCCTGCACGGGCTGCTGGAGACTGGCCAATGAGAGCCAGGTATCAGAGCCGGGATTCGAGAGGGGGCTGAGGATAAGAAGGGCTCCCGAAGGGCCTCGGGGCACTGAAGGCTTCCTGATAATGTCAGAGGTTTGGATCTGCAGCTCGTGTGGCCGATAAATCAAACAGGAGTCTGTGCAGATGTGGAGGCTGCGGGAGCAGCTGGAGGCGAATCCACAGACGCTCGGTGACTCTGAAGGGGCTCTCATTTTCTTCTTTTTCTCTCATTGTAATGGGCAACAGGCGACACGAAAGACAACTCTGTCTGCCTTATGGAGGGGAGAATGCTATTTTGTGTTCACTCCCCAACTTACGACCTCATTTGGGACTGAAGGATCACGAAATGGACACAAGTCAGAATTTTGGCAGTGCACGTGAAGTTCCGAAACTTTAAAGTAAACTTTTTAATCAAATGTTTTTTTCATCGTAGCTTTGGCAATAGCAACTTAAAGCTTTCTGAATTTGCTAATCAACCTTGGCAAAATGTTCCACCTTCTGGTCCATGCTTTCCATGTTAGTCGGCATCTAGGAGTCCCGGTGTCCTTAGGCTGGGCGTGGCCATCTCTATTCCTGTCCGCGTGCACAAAATGTTGGCTGGCGCATGCGCGGTGGGTTCACGTACTGGAGTTCAGTTGGCCCATGCGCGAGAGTTAAGGGCAGGAATTCAATACTGACAGGGCACTTAACTCTCGCGCATGCGCCAACCGAAGACTCATAGGAATCAAGGTGACTGCGCCCAGCTATGAACCCCGAGACCCTGACTAACAAGGTAACCGCACACTTTGGCTCTTGCGTGTCCTGTATCTTCATTATAGTTTGTCAAATACAACATAAATTGTGTAAATTTTATATTTTTTCTTTTTTTTTAAAAATCGATCGCATGTGCAGATGGACGCAAGTCGCATGGGTCGCAAGTCGTGGAGTACCTGTATTACATATTGTATGTTATTACATGACAATAAAGGAATCTTGAATTTTATTTGTTTACCCTGGGAAAAAATATTCCAACTGTCTATCCTATCTGTACTTCACATGACATTACAAATTTTTATCAGTCTCATCTCAACCTCTGACACTCCAGAGAAAACAACGTAAGTTTGTCCAACCTCTCCTTGCTGCTCACGTCTTCTAATCCAGGCAACATCCTGGTAAATTTGTCTGCATTGTGCTCATGTCCCTCGATGCTTTCTCTAAGAGGTAAATGTACTTCCAAACCACATTTGACTTGTACGTGTCAACCTGAGTTATCCCTCCAATCCAGGACCTGGATTACATTTATATTTCTGCAGTAGAACACAGCTTGTACCTTACCAGGTGGCTCCCAAACCACTGTAAAAAGGATAGGTTAGTTAGGGTTAATCTTTATTTTGTACTATAAGGCAAGGTTAGCTGAGCTGGGACTTTTCTCTTTGGAGCATAGAAAGAGACAATAGAGGTCTACAAGATATTCCCAGAGTAGGAACAGAAAACATCGCTGAACAAAGTGAAGGAAGGTATGATTAGGGGAGACATCAGAGGTAATTTTTGTTTTACACAGAGAGTTGTGGGTGCTTAGAATGCCTTTCTGAGAATGGTAGTGGAGACTGAAAACATTGGAGGCATTTAAGAGACTCAGACAGGTATGTGGATGAAATAAAAATAGAGGGTTATGAGGTAGGGAGGGTTAAGTACTTTTTTTTTAAGAAGTGTATGGGCTTGCTCAACATTGAGGGCCAAAGAGCCGTACTATTCCGTAGTGTTCTATGTTCTATGTACAGTGTGGGAGGCTGAGAGGCGCCCATATGAAGGATTAAACAAGATTGAGGTCATGAATAATATTCAGTCTTTTCCCCAAACTAGATAATTCTAGAACTAGAGGTCATAGGTTTAAGGTAAGAGGGGAGGGATTTAAGAGGGACCTGAGGGGCTACTCAGAGGATGGTGTGTATCTGGAACAACCTTGCCAGAGGAACCAATAAAATTGGGTAAAATGACAAGGGTCAGAAGACATTTGGACAGATCTGTGAAAAGGAAGGACTTAGAACAGTGGTTCTCAACCTTTTTCTTTCCACTCACATGCCACTTTAAGTAATCCCTATGCCATCTGTGCTCTGTGATTAGTAAGGGATTGCTTAAAGTGGGATGTGGGTGGAAAGAAAAAGTTTGAAAACTACTCTTTTAATCGGCCCTAATTGACTCGTTATGTGCACGGTTTCAGAGCTCCAAAGGAAACGGGCCAATGACAATTTCTCTCAAGCCAAATATTTCAGTAACAATTGGGTCTGGAGCAGTGATTCTCAACCTTCCCTTCCCACCCACATCCCACCTTAAGCAATCCCTTACTAATCACAGAGTGGTGTGAGTGGAAAAAGGTTGAGAACCATTGGTTTATAAGGATCTAGATGAAATGCAAGAAAATGGAACCAGCCCAGTATGGTAACTTGGCTAGCATGAATAAGCTGGGCCAAAAGGTCTGAGCTATGTTATATGACTCTAGTCAGCTCTTGGTCCATACTCCTTGCAGTTCAGAAGGATGAGGGGGCTGTCATTGAAGCATTTCAAATGTTGAAAAGCCCAGACAGAGTTTTTTTTCCCCATGGCAGGAGAGACAAGGACAAGAGGGCACAAGTCCAGGATTGAAGGGCACCCATTTAAAAGAGAAATGCAGAGGAATTTCTTTAGCCAGAGGGTGGTGAACCTCTGGAATTGGCTGCCACACATGGCTGTAGAAGCCAGGTTTTTGGGTGCATTTCAGGCAGAGATTGGCAGGTATCCGAATAGTCAGGCCATCAAAGGTTGTGGAGAGAAGGCCAGGGAGTGGGGCTGAGTGGGAGGACGGATCAGCTCACGATGGAAGGGCAAAGCGGACTCGATGAGCCGAAGAGGAGTCGCCGGTTGGCAGTTTTCACCAGAAAGGGGGAGAGAAAGTTGAATTCCATTTCCAGCAGTCTGAAACTAATTCAAGAGGACCATTAATTGGTCGCATTATACCTTGAACAGTGAGAAGATTATCCCTGACCTGTGGCCATGGAAAACGAATATAGATTTAATGAAAAGATCACTTACTATGAAGCAAAGACCCCATGTTACCATGGGGGTGCCTGCTCATTCAGGAACCTGATGGTTGTGAGGAAGAAACTGGATTTTTTATATTTAGACACCGAGCACAGGCAGAGTAACAGGTGCTTCCAATTCACAAGCCCATGCCACCCACATATCTCAATTAACCTACGACTCCCCGTACAGTGGGAGGAAACCGGAGGTCCATAGAGGAAACCCCAGGTAGACACGGTGAGAGCCTACGAGGTCCTTAGAGACAGCTCGGGATTCAAACCCGGGTGCTGGCGCTGTAGCGGCATCGCGCTAACCGCTACGCTAGCCATGCCTCACTCTCATCGTCACCTGAGGCCCCGGTTTCGAGGCAAGTTTATTGTCGAGGGTGCAGTGGGAAAGTTTGTTTCGTATGCAATCCAGCTGGTGGCCCAAATTCCTAGTACAACCATGAAAACAGTGCAGACTGCGTGAGAGAGAGCAGTTCAAACACAGCAAAGACAATGTTTTCTCACTATTAGTTTTGACAGAGCAAAGGCAACATTATTTTATGTCAAAGGGAAAGGGCAGAGCAAGGCAGCAATCTCTAAATTAGTGTTGATATAATTCCTGTGACCTTGGTTAAGGTGGAAAGGGAGCCTGCTAATTATTTGGATGCAAACTGCTGGGATCTTTAATCCCGGAATTCTAATCACATGAAATAGGAAGCAGATGATTAAACCTATTATAATTCCCCAGTGAATCATTCGTGATATAATGCTTTCTTTGCATGACGTTACATCACTTGCCCTGTCCATAGTTGTAGAAAAGCTGATTAATATTATACAACTCAGATCCCATTTTTCTCTCCCACTGCTAATACCGTAAGAAAATGAAAATGTTATTCTCCCCACCACCATTCGTTCACTTCAGGAACTGTGGCTTCAGTCAGGGACATTCACTGCTGGGGTTAAGCATTAATCTCGGTTTGTGTTCTAGAAATGTGTCCGCAGAACCTTTCAGCCTCTCAGTCCATGCGCAGCGAATTTTCTCCCCCCCCTCCCCCCCCCCCCCCCCCACTCTCTCCTTCTGCAGCCACTCTAACCTCTCTGCTTGGCAATCAATCCCATGAAGGATAGCGCCCTCTCCTCCGCCCCCTCCCACCCCAGCACTCATAGGCTCTCTTCTCCCCCATCTTCCTCTCGTCCTACCATTCCCCCATCATACCTCCGCACCGAGAACGCCCACTTCAATTCTCTTCACCCTTCCCCCGCAGATACGTCTGTCCTCAGTCTAATCCATCGCTCGGGCAAGGCCAAATGTAAACTTGGGAAGAACACATCATGTTCATCCTGGACAGCCTTAAACCCAATGGTAAGAACATGGTTGGTTTCCAATTTCAGGTGATTTTCCCCACCTCCACCCTATCTCTTCTTCATCTACTCTTCCCCTTATTTTTCCTCCCCCCCTTTCCATGGTCTCTCCACCTCACGTCCGATACCATATCAGCCGTCGCTAGCCTTTCCTCCCACTGTTTTCCCCTCTTTCTACACATGATATATCCCCTTCCTACTTTATCAATACAGCACGGTAGATGTCCACCAAGCCCATGAATAACGTGCTGCACAATTAAACCCAATTGACCCACCCATCAATTTATCCTCCAAGCTGTCACCCATCCTGATCCCATTTACCAGAGTTACTTCGAGTAGCAATTCAAGTAGCAATTTAAATGTTACGACAGTCAAGTAAACAAAGAGAATCTGGAGGTACTCAGTGAACCAGGCAGAAATGCGTAGTCAACCATTCATGTCAGAAACCTTAAATGTCAACATCAATATTTCTTGCCATTCTCAATACGGGCTTGACTGCCCCATTCGGGGAACGACAGAGCATTTAATTAAAAGACTGGTTTTCCTTTCACCTTATGCAACATAAATATTGTTTTATGTTTTTTTTTGTAGTCGGTAGAAGTACAGAAGAAACCAAAATTGACTGCTTCACAGGCCCCATAGACTTTGAGTTGGGGGGGGGGGGTGGGCAGGGTCATAGCCAAAGGAAGGTTGAGAATGGCAGCTCTACAGCCTCAGTCTGTACATTCCTGATTCCAACCTATAATCCTCCTACCCTAAGGTTAAGTATGCTTTCTCTGGTTTTAGACTCCTCTGTGAAGGAGGCAGATTCAGAGAATAATGTAATCTCAGTTTGCAGCTCAGGGAAACAGGTCCTTTGGACTAAAGAGTCCATGCTGACCAAGCAGTCAATCTGAGCTCCTTCCATTTTCCTGTGATCGCCCATATCCCGTTCCATCCATGTGCTTGGCTGGGCGTCTTTCCAACCACTTGTCCCATAGATATTTTCCAGCGTGGGCAATGATCTCCTGTCCACTGAAGACATCACTGGGAAGCACTGCCTCAAAGGGCTGCCAACCTCAGCAAGGATCCCATTCTCCCTGACCGCAACTTCCTCTCGCTTCTCCCCTTCGGACAGAAAGTCCAGCACTCTCCCAGGCTCAAGAACAATCCAACAGCGCATGTACTGAGAGGCTGAAAGGCTCTTGAACCTCTTCATACTACCCTAACCCTAACTATTAACTTTTGAGGGGGGGGGGAAAAGGGGCCACCAGAAGATCTGCCCACAACATAAAGGGCTGAAGGCCCTTTACTGTGCTGTATTGTTCCAATACTGAAATGCCATTGCTATCCTCTGAAGCAAAAATCCTTTTGGAAGGAGTCACCTTCAGTGGTGGGGAGGGGTGGGGGGTGTGGTTGTATAAAAATACATGAGAAAGAAACTATTTCCTGAGGTCTTTGGAATAACGGCAACTGTGAATATTTATTTATCAATCCTTTGATATGTCTGATCTATTTTCCCTCAACGCACATTGTGGAAATTTAATGCATACTGTTGTAGTTGGTGCATTTTACCAGCCAGGAAGGATAACAGTGGTAAACAAATTGACAAGAATTATGGTGCATTTGTACATTCTACTAATGCATACAACAAACTCAGGTTGACATGACCCCCCTTTTCCACTGGTACCTTGACAGAGGAATTAACCAGTCAAGGGTCCAGTGGAAAAGGAAAACAATCAGCCCGCCATCGTCAAATGACTTCAAATGATGTCGGGGATTGATGGCCTCGACTCCTAGTCATAACCCCAGCATCAGCTGATGCCAGTGTGCCGATTAAACCAGTGGAAAAAGGACTCCCGTTCCATTCCATTCAAAGATAGATTCTCTGATCCCTGAGGATGAGTCGTGTTCAGTGGAAAAGCAGTCAGTGTCCCGGTTAAAGGTGGTCCAGTGGGAATAGCTTCCTGTCTCGGGACACTGCACGGCCAATTAACTGGGATGCCAGTGGTAAAAGGGCCATTGACACTTCCCTTAGCAGCTAGTTCCAGATACCCACCATCCTCTGTGTGAAAAAGGGTGCCCCTCTAGACACTTTTTACAATTTCAATCAATGCCCTCTGCTTTTCAACTCACCTACCCTGGGGAATGTTCAACAACAAAGCACCACCCCCCTCTTCCCCAGATCCTAACCCTATCAATGCCACTCATAATTAGGTGACCTCGGTGATGAATGGTCAACGTGGGGTTAAAACAGATACCTTGGGTGTTAAAATGACAAGTAACCATCTCGTTTACTATTCCAGAAAAGGGAGGGGGTTGTGTGAAGATTACTAATTGGTAATCCCCCCACTCATCTCCCTTTCCTGGAGAGATAAGAGTCGTCTGGCATTGTAGTCGCTGGAATTTAGAAGGATGAGAAAAATATAAAATTATGAAAGGGATAGATAAGATTGAGGTAGGTAAGTTCTTCCCATTAGTGGTGGAGACCAGAACCAGGGGACATAGTCTAAAATTCAGGGTAGTACATTTAGGACGGAGATGAGGAGGAACAGCTTTTCCCAGAGGGTGGGGAATCTGTGGAATTCACTGCCCATTGAAGCAGTGGAGGTGACCTCGGTAAATATACTTAAGGCAAGGATGGTTAGATTTTTACAAATTTGGGGAATTAAGGGATATGGGGAAAAGGCAGGTTGGTGGAGATGAGCCAATCATCAGATCAGCCATGATCTCATTGAAAGGCGGAGCAGGCTCGACGGGCCGGATGGCCGACTCCTGCTCCTATTTCTGATGTTCTTATGTTCCAATAACAAATTGTAATTATGTATCATATTGGTGAAAATTACTCAGGAATGGAACGTAGAGAGAGATGGCATGTCACCTCCCGAGGACCAGAGCCGGTCCTCAGGATCTATCATGTAAATAATATCAGCTTCAGCGTATTATTTGTAAAATAAGGAAAAGGAGGGAAAGAATGAAGTAAAAATAGGTTCATCAAAGTCACGACGACCTTATCAAGGCAAGCGGACAGACATAATTAAGAAATTGTAATATTCTGAGGAAAATAATGATGTGCGGAGTCTACAGAAAACTTCAAAGGCATCCCGTGGAGCTTAATTCAACCGGTATCAGTTGGGAGCCCGCAGTGAAATCCGGCATTAGCTTCAAGTCAGCCAATAGTGGTGTGAAACCCTAAGATGCAGATGCAGTGGAGAGGTGGGAAGGCTCGGGAGTTTCACCCTGGGGCTTTTGGAGAGCCTGGGTGGAGGCTTGCAACTTGACTGAAAAGCAAGGCTAATCGGGGTTTGCATTTGCTGTCATTTGAAATAAAATAAATTCTTTTGGAAGGAGTCACCTTCAAGGGTGGGGGGAGGTTTGCACAAAAATACATGAGAGGAAATATTTCCTGGGGCTTTGGGATGGATAGGGGTTAGTGGGAGTGGGTCGATGGCCCTTTGGAAGGGCTATCACTGGAGCATCGGGCCAAGTGGGGCTTTTAATCCACGCTCACCAAAGGTATTGAAGAGCTTGGGAGAGGGATGAGAGAGATATGGGGTGGAGGAAAGAGAGATGAGGACAGGGGAGACTGGAGGCATATGGGGGTCGGGTGAGGAGGGGATGATGGGGAGGACATGGATGGTGGGGACAAAGATGGTGAGGAGAGAGAATGGGGTGATAAGGGCAGGGGAGAGAGGTCGCGGGTTGATGGGGCATGGGGGGTAAGAGAGGAAAGGGTAACGGGGAGGGCATGGATGGTGGGGAGAGAGGTTGAGGAATGATGAGACTGGGGGCATGGGTGAGGGAGAGGAAAGAGTAATGGGAAGGGCATTGATGGGGGGAGAGAGGTTGAGGGTTGATGGGACTGGGGGCATGGGATGGGAGAGGAGAGGGTAATGGGGAGGGCATGGATGGTGGGGAGAGATTGAGGGCTGATGAGACTGGGGGTCGGAGACGAGAGAGTAATGGGAAGGGCATGGATGGTGGAGAGAGAGGTTGAGGGTTGATAGGCATGGGAACATTGGGGTGGAAGAGGAGAGAGTAATGGGAGGACGGATGATGGGGAGAGAGGTTGAGGATTGATGGGACTGGGGACATGGGGTGGGAGAAGAGAGGGAAATGGGGAGGGCATGGATGGTGGGGAGAGAGGTTGAGGATTGATGGGACTGGGGGCATGGGGTGGGAGGAGAGGGTAATGGGGAGGCATGGATGGTGGGGAGAGAGGTTGAGGGTTGCTGGGACTGGGGGCATGGGGAGTGGGAGAGGAGAAGGTAATGGGGAGGATGTGGGTGGTGGGGAGAGAGGTTGAGGGTTGCTGGGACTGGGGGCATGGGGAGTGGGAGAGGAGAAGGTAATGGGGAGGATGTGGGTGGTGGGGAGAGAGGTTGAGGGTTGCTGGGACTGGGGGCATGGGGAGTGGGAGAGGAGAAGGTAATGGGGAGGATGTGGGAGGTGGGGAGAGAGGTTGAGGGTTGCTGGGACTGGGGGCATGGGGAGTGGGAGAGGAGAAGGTAATGGGGAGGATGTGGATGGTGGGGAGAGAGGTTGAGGGTTGCTGGGACTGGGGGCATGGGGAGTGGGAGAGGAGAAGGTAATGGGGAGGATGTGGGAGGTGGGGAGAGAGGTTGAGGGTTGCTGGGACTGGGGGCATGGGGAGTGGGAGAGGAGAAGGTAATGGGGAGGATGTGGATGGTGGGGAGAGAGGTTGAGGGTTGATGGGACTGGGGGTATGGAGAGAGGAGAGGGTAATGGGAAGGATATGGATGGTGGGGAGAGAGGTTGAGGGTTGATGGGGCATGGGGGGTGGGAGAGGGTAATGGATGGTGAGGAGAAGGAGGATGGTGTGGGGGAGGGGGAGAGGATGGGGCGAGGAGAAGGGGAAGAGAGAAGAATGGGGAACGAGGAAGGATGAGAGAGGCGGGAGGGTGTGTGGGCTGGACGGCGCGATTAACGCCGCGAAGATAGTAGGGGAAGAGATGTTGGGGACTCTGGAGAACGGTTCGGCCCCAGCGTTCCAGACCCACTTGAACAGATCGCTACTCATCGAACCCGCTGAACGTCTTGCTCAAAATCTTCGTTGTGCCCGAAGACGAGCATTAACTTTCTCTCTCTGATAACCGTACCAACGCGGCAAAGAGGAGCAAACCCTCAGAAGACCCTTTTGTTATCAAGTGCACCCGAAACGTCCCAAGTTTGGGAAGCGTCTGGGGCATCAGGTGCCTCATGTGGGACGGACAACACGACGCTGTATATTAAAAGCTGAATTAAACGTCGAGGTGACCTGGTTTGATCTCACTCACTGGAAGAGGGACCGAGTTGCGTAAAAACCTCCTTACCTGGTGGCGCAGAGAGTCAAGTAGAGAAGCGCAAATGTCCAGCGAGCGGAAAAACGTCCCATCATCAACTCCGACCTTCCACTCGCTCCTCGGATACCGGGCGGATCAAACCCAGCGCCCCTCGATCTTCCCATTCAGTTCTCTCCAAGTCATTTCCTTCGAAGCTCCGTTTAATCTCAGCGTGAAATGTATATGATGTTCCAGACTCCCCACAGGGGGGGGGGGGGGTGAGGGGTGGGGGGGTCCCCTTCTCTAAAGTTGGCTTTTCCTATTCTAATTGGGATGATAATTCAACCTCCGGGAGGGCGGTTGCCCATCCCAGATTTGCAATGGGATTGATGGTGTTTGCCCCCCTTCTCTGTCCCGACTGGTGCGCGGCGACTGACTCCCACCCACACACTCGCCGCCCGTCTCTTCTCGCCGTCTCCGGGCTTCCTGAGAGCAGGACGGTGGTTGCGTTCCCCTTTAACCGAGACAAAATGTGTGAGAAAGTCAACACTTCAACCTCCGGCCCCCTTTCAGACGTCACCGGGTTGCATTACAAGCTGACACCGCCCCACATGAACAGCGAGAGGGGGCATGCACGCACACGGAACGGGCCGGGAGGGAGTCACTGTCACACGCCCGCCGACAGACTCCACCCCCACCTCGCCACACACACAAGACAAAGTCAATCTCTCTCTCTCTCTCTCACACACACACACACACACACACAGAGTCAGACACAGGCACAGTCAGACACACACACACACACACAGAGTCAGGAACACACACACAGTCAGACACACACACAGTCAGACACACACACAGAGTCAGACACACACACAGAGTCAGACACACACACACACACAGTCAGGAACACGCACAGAGTCAGACACACACACACACACACACACAGAGTCAGGAACACACACACAGTCAGACACACACACAGTCAGACACACACACAGAGTCAGACACACACACAGTCAGACACACACACAGAGTCAGACACACACACACACACAGAGTCAGGAACACGCACAGAGTCAGACACACACACACACAGTCAGACACACGCACAGTCAGACACACACACAGAGTCAGACACACACACAGAGTCAGATACACACATGCACAGTCAGACACACGCACAGTCAGACACACACACACACACAGAGTCAGGAACACGCACAGAGTCAGACACACACACACACACAGTCAGACACACGCACAGTCAGACACACACACAGAGTCAGACACACACACACACCTACACAGTCAGGAACACGCACAGAGTCAGACACACACACACACGCACACAGTCAGATACAAACTCAGTCAGACACACACAGTCAAACACACACGCACTGAGGGGACACACAATCAATCTCACACACATCAGAGTTAGTCACACACACTCTCAGTTTCTCTGCTCTCTCTCTCTCACACACACACACAGTCAGACACACAAGCACTGAGGGGAGACAGTCAGTCTCTCTCACACACATCAGTTAGTCACACACGCACACACTCAGTCTCTCTTTCTCTCTCACACACACACACAGTCAGACACACACGCACTGAGGGGAGACACAGTCAGTATTTCTCTCACACACATCAGTTAGTCACACACACACACTGAGTCTCTCTCACTCACTCACACACACACACACACATATACGGAGTCGGTTTTTCCTTCTAATACAGCCCGCATTTTTCCGTGTCTTTTCTCTTGACATCCAAGATAGAGGCATACCGATTCGATGTCTTTCTCTACTACACACTGCCAAACGCACACACACACACACACACACTCTCGTTCTCAGTCATCACGGGGAACAGACCCAGCCTTATATACCGAGGGAGTGGCGGAACGGGAGACAGTCTCACACTTAGACACTCGAGGAAAGTGACACGAAGAGAAAGAGACGGGGAGTGAGACGAAGATTAAGGGACATCCACAGACTGAACGAGACCTTCATATCCAGACAACCGGGAGGGACTGAGAGAATGACACAGGCAGAATCGGAGGGAGCGGCGCAGATTGAGAGCGGTGGCGGGCAATGTCTTCTTTCACAGGCACCCAGACGCAGGGGCCCTGCACATCTGCACTGAGAGACAGGCTAGGGGGGCATTTAATTGCACAAATAATTGCCACCGACCCCCACCCTGCACCCACACACGCGCGCGCACAAACCCCCCCCCCACCCCCCCCCCCCCCCACACACACACGTGGAGACACACACACACGCACATCCAGACAAAAACACGCATATATAATAACATACACACACAGACACGCGCGCTTCGATCTAGATTCAGTTCAGCGGGCGGCCATTCACACAGAACAGGAGAGAACTGTGCTCACCCACCCCGTCAGCTGAAAAGGTGAATCTAGATGGGATAGCAAAATGCTGAAGAACCTCTGCAAAGTTCCCGTCTTACAGTGAAGGCAAGAACTGACAGATTCCGCGTGTCACGGAGTCGGAGACACGGCTCGGAGGCAATAACAGGAACACGCACAGGAAAAGAGCGGTCGTGGCCGGCGTACCCAGAATGTAAGGGATCCCAGCAAAGAATTCCCAGCCACAGTGAAGTCCTTCCCCCCCCCCCCCCCCAACCCCCCTCCCCCCCAACCCATCGACAGCGTGGGTGTGGTAATCTCTCCAGGGAGAACATGCAGGCACCTATGGACTTTACACGTTGCAGGAACCCATCTCACCTGTGGAAACATCTCAAGTCACGTTCTCGCTTGTGGACATTACTCGTCGCAGGAAACCGTCTCAGGTCACGCACACGCATGTGGAAACATCTCAGTCACGCACGCGCCTGTGGAAACATCTCAAGTCACGCACACGCCTGTGGACATTACTCCTCCCAGGAACCCATCTCACCTGTGGAAACATCTCAGGTCACGTACTCGCTTGTGGACATTACTCGTCGCAGGAAACCGTCTCAGGTCACGCACACGCCTGTGGAAACATCTCAGTCACGCACGCGCCTGTGGAAACATCTCAAGTCACGCACACGCCTGTGGACATTACTCGTCCCAGGAACCCATCTCACCTGTGGAAACATCTCAGGTCACGTACTCGCTTGTGGACATTACTCGTCGCAGGAAACCGTCTCAGGTCACGCACACGCCTGTGGAAACATCTCAGATCACGCACACGCCTTGTGGACATTACTCGTCCCAGGAACCCATCTCACCTGTGGAAACATCTCAGGTCACGTACTCGCTTGTGGACATTACTCGTCGCAGGAAACCGTCTCAGGTCACGCACACGCCTGTGGAAACATCTCAGTCACGCACGCGCCTGTGGAAACATCTCAAGTCACGCACACGCCTGTGGACATCACTCGTCCCAGGAACCCATCTCACCTGTGGAAACATCTCAGGTCACGTACTCGCTTGTGGACATTACTCGTCGCAGGAAACCGTCTCAGGTCACGCACACGCATGTGGAAACATCTCAGTCACGCACGCGCCTGTGGAAACATCTCAAGTCACGCACACGCCTGTGGACATCACTCGTCCCAGGAACCCATCTCACCTGTGGAAACATCTCAGGTCACGTACTCGCTTGTGGACATTACTCGTCGCAGGAAACCGTCTCAGGTCACGCACACGCCTGTGGAAACATCTCAGTCACGCACGCGCCTGTGGAAACATCTCAAGTCACGCACACGCCTGTGGACATTACTCCTCCCAGGAACCCATCTCACCTGTGGAAACATCTCAGGTCACGTACTCGCTTGTGGACATTACTCGTCGCAGGAAACCGTCTCCGGTCACGCACACGCCTGTGGAAACATCTCAGATCACGCACACGCCTGTGGACATTACTCGCCCCAGGAACCCATCTCACCTGTGGAAACATCTCAGGTCACGTACTCGCTTGTGGACATTACTCGTCGCAGGAAACCGTCTCAGGTCACGCACACGCCTGTGGAAACATCTCAGTCACGCACGCGCCTGTGGAAACATCTCAAGTCACGCACACGCCTGTGGACATTACTCGTCCCAGGAACCCATCTCACCTGTGGAAACATCTCAGGTCACGCACACGTCTGTGGACATTACTCGTCCCAGGAACCCATCTCACCTGTGGAAACATCTCAGGTCACGTACTCGCTTGTGGACATTACTCGTCGCAGGAAACCGTCTCAGGTCACGCACACGCCTGTGGAAACATCTCAGTCACGCACGCGCCTGTGGAAACATCTCAAGTCACGCACACGCCTGTGGACATCACTCGTCGCAGGAACCCATCTCAAGACCCCCGCGGATGCTATGCGTGGAACCAGGGTCGCAATCTCAAAATGAGACGTTGTCAATTTCAGGCCACAGATGGGGCGTGATGGTGGGGTGGGGTGGGGGGGTGGGGTCGACGGCGGCTAGAGAATCCTTGGAAAAAGGTCTCCGTCCAAGAGACCAGCCGAGGTTCAGTGGCTGAGCGTTTCGAAGGCAGAGATCAATAGATTTGAGAAGAAGCGTCGCAAAGGATGATCAGGAAATTGGAGCTGAGCCGTATCTTTTTGAATGAAGGACCATGAGAAAGGGGACGAATGGTCTTAGCCTATTTCTTAATATTACGGGTTTTTTTTTGTCCTACAGATATCACTGCCCGGGTCGGAGGCGCTCAGGACAAGATAAAAAGTTAGTGAACTTAACCTGCGACAACACCAAGACCAGATTCGCTCCATCGAGGATATCTATGTCTTCAGAAAGCAGCCTCTATCCTCAGGGACCCTCCTCCCCCCCACCCCCACCACCCTCTTCACTCTGCTACCATCGGGGTAAAAGGTAAAGGAGCCTAATGACGAGCACCCAGCGACACAAGGACAGCTTCTTCCCCGTTGCCATCAGATTCCTGAATGATCAATGAACCACAGACACATTTTTCGTCCATTATTTATATTTATTTTGTAAGGTGGTTGAATAGAAATGTTTGCTCCGACATTTTTACTTGTTATAGCCAATCTAATAAATAATACCTAAACAAAAGTCAAATTGTACGGGAAGGGGAACTAGATACAAAAGATAAGGCAGAGGGTTTCATTGTTCCAGGAGTGCAAAAAAACCAAGGGCCATTGCAATAGTGCAGGCAGGTCATTTCATGGCGCTGGAAGAGGCTCATGATCGGGTTAGTTAAGAGTCTGAAAGGGTTGGGAAGAAACTCTTCTTGAACCTGGAGGTCCGACTTCAGTACCTTCTGCCCGAAGGAAGCAGCGAGAAGAGGTTGTGTCCAGGGCGATGGGGCTCCTTGATGATGTTGGCTGCCTTCTTGAGGCCACGATTCACATCGATGGATGGATGGCGTTCAGAGTCAGAGATGGACCTTCTGCATATATAATTTTACAGATAATGTAGACGAAATGCAGGGGGGGGGGGGGAAGAATGAGAGTTTGGGTCATAGAGAATGATTCTCATATCCATTTCTTACGTGGGAGCTGGCTTGTATTAATCCGGAACGGTAGCGAAGATGATTATCAATCCTATAAGTACGTGCCTACTACATCTTTCTCCCTCTCCCTCTCCTTCTCTATCTCCTCGCTCACTCTCTTTCTCTCTCTCATTTTCTCCCTCCCTCTCTCTCTCATTTTCTCCCCTTCTCGTTCTCTTTTTCCTTTCTCTTTCTCTCACTCTTCCTTCCCCCTCTCCTCTTTTTATCTCCCTCTTTCCCACCCTCTCTCTCTCTCGTTCACTGTCCATTCTCTGCCTCACTCTCTCATCCTCTCTCTTTTCTCCCTCCCATCCTCCCTCCTTCATCGCCCCCCCCTCTCTATTTTTTTTAATTTCCATCGGTTTTACATCACCAGTCGATATCGGCGTGATGCGTTTGCTTTTCCCTGATGGGGAGGTGAATGCCTGGCATATTCCTGCACTGAAGGCGCAGGGGGGGTTAGAAAACGCATGGCCCGCACTGTGCGAGAATGTCAGCGCCCCGTCAATTGTGTTAAACACCCAGGACAAGCATTTCAGGTCGAAACGATTCCCTGCCGTTTAATCCCTAAACGTATCTTCCAACATCATCGCCCAATCAAGTGGATTGCAACCCAGAGGCATTGCTAAAGCAGGTTAAATTAAACTGGAACTCGTCCTCGCTGAATGTTTAGTGATTGGGCCAGTTAAAAGGTTTGATCAGAGTTTCGTTAATTAAAACCTTTTGGTGAATCATTTTTATCATGTTATTTTTTTTAAAAACTTTGGTGAATTTATTCCCTTTTGGTTAACTTTATAGTTTTGAATGTTTTGGCAAAATTATTCCTTTATTTTTTGGCCAAAAATTGAGTGGAACCTGAACGTCTGCAGACCCTGTGATTGTAGTAAAACACACACATCAAGGTTAATTTATTTATAGAAAAGTAAAGATATAGACCGAAAAGCGACCTTCAGAAACCAGCCAGAGCATCCGAATTACTCCAATCTGCCGATCATGATGGTATCTATAAATGGGCCCCACTTCATTACAAATTGAAACTTTCTAAGGATTTGTCTATTTCAATATCTTAGGATGACTGGATGATTATGTGTGAAGATAGCATGACCAAATTAATAAATGTGAGATATAGATTAGTTCATTATAACTTTCTCTATCAGCTTTACATAACCCCTGAGAAGGTAAAGAAATACAGATTTAGTTCTTCGGATTTGTGTTTCCGATGATGTAAAGAGGATGTTTTTTTTTACATCCAGTATGGCTTGGTGAGAAAGTGAAATCTTTTTGGTGTAGAATTATGGAAATTTTGGAGGTTTTATTTAAATTCATGCTTTCACTTGACCCTTTATTATTTTTTATTGGGATATAGTATGACATTGAGTTTGGGGTTAAAATTAGAGAAGTTTTAGATTGCATTTATTTGATTAGCGCGAGCAGTGGCGAGAAAATGTATAGCTATTACTTGGAAGAATGAGATTGAGTTGAGTATTCAAAGATGGCACACGGAGATGAGATCCTGTATTCCATTGGAAAAGATAACTTATAATTTACATAATAATTATTCTTTTTTTTTGTTAAAGTGTGGAGCCTATATGTGAAATATATGGGTTTAAAAATATAGTAGAATTTTTTTTCTTCCACGGATTCAGATGGCATCCTCCATGGCAATGATTTGACTGTTATATGTATATGTTAACTCGTTTCTTTACTCTCCTTTTTCTTTTGGGTAGTTATAAGGGGGGAAGGGAGTGTGGGGGGAGAGAGGGAGGGTATTAGGGGAGAAAATAATGTGTTTGTATTTTTTGCTTGCTTGTATGTTTTATTTTGGATAATAAATAAAATATACAAAAAATACTTTCTATCTATAATGTATCTCATTTTCTCCAGGCTTAAATAGGACATTACATCATGTAACCACTGCGTACGAGTTGGTGAAGAGTCATCTTTCCATTTCAATAAAATTGCTCATCTGGCTATCAATGTGATGAAAGTTAAAACTTTCTCCTGAGCTGCAGACAAAAATATATCCAGTTCATGAGAAAAACCAAGCAAGGCAATTAAAGGGGATGATTCGAAGTTGATCTTAAAAATTGTTGATAAAGATTGAAAAAAGGTTTCCTCAAAATCTTCCTAAATTGGAGGCACTTCCAAAACACATGAATCAGTGAAGCTTCAAAAGTTTTACCTTTCTCACATAGTGGATCAATATCTGCATAAAAATGAGATAGTTTAAGTTTGGACATACGTGCTCTGTGTACCACCTTAAATTATAAGTTATCCCTGATTAGAGGGAGGGGGTAGATTTAGTATATTGTTTTTTCCTTTTTTAATTCCTTTTTCAGATGAATTGATTATATACGGGTTTAATTCTGGTTGACTTAGATCATATTATCACATTAGACAGATATTACTCTGTCTTATGACCAAGGTTTGTGATATTGTAACTCATTCGATTTCTATCCAAAATTATTTTGTTTAAGAAATAATGTTTAATCAAAAATTATGTATGGATTTGAATTAAATTTATATTAATTTGTAAAATGTATATGAAATGACATACTTATTTTGCTACCATATATTTTGGCATATAAGTCAACCTCATTTTAATAGTTTTATGGTATATCCAACATATAAGTCCACCCCTATTTTTCAGACCGTCCAGGCCACCCAGGAACAACCCAAAAAGTTTTAAAACACCCCAATCGCAAGTAACTGTATTGGAAGGGCCATGGCTGTCATGTGACAGCACTGCCCCCTAACTATTCAGTGGACACACCATCTGCCAATCAAGGTTTGATTTGGCCTCATCCATTAGTCAACACCTTGCCATTATACCCATGTAAATTACCTGGACTGGACTCTCCAGCCTGCCCGTTATTGGCTGTCGTAATTGGCATATGTACATTGAGTACCTTTTGCACTCCCAGCAAGTGGTAATTCTGCCTCACCCACAGAAAAAAATAGAATCTTAGGGTTATATGTGATGTCATGTATGTACTCTGACAATAAATCTGCAATCTGAACTCTTGAGGAAGGGTTGACAGCAAAAATATCGACAATTCTTTTCTCCCACTTCATCCACTGAGTTCCACCAGTAGGGTTACCATTGAACCATAGAACACTACAGCACAGAAACAAGCCCCTGCACCCCTTCTAGTCTGTGCTGAACCATTTGCTTTAGTTTCTTGGTGATTCATCAAAACCTGCCCATTTGTCCAAAAAATCTACCAATTCACCAGAGAATCTTAAACAGTCTGGTTTCGCAAAAATGCAGTTGGATAATCGATAGCCAAGAAATGACTAATTCACCAGAATACCCCAGTTCTGTGGAAAGGCAAATTTATCCCAATCAGAGCAATTTCAAAATAGATCGACTTGCCGAAACTGAATAAATGATTAAAATCTGCTAATTACCGAGAACTGACCGATCACAGACCAATTCTCTTGAAACGGTCCAAGTCGAGACAAGATTACTGTCATCTGATTGTACAAGTACCACCCAATGAGATAGTGTTCTCTGGTCCTCGCTGCAAAATGTGCAGACACACAACCAGACATACCACACATACAGACAAACAATTCATATGCAGGACAAGTATACAAGGGGCAGGCCAGTTAGCAGTTAGGGCATTGCTGTTACAGCACCAGCGACTGAGACTGGGACTCAAATCCCGCGCTGTCTGTAAGGAGTTTGTACATTCTCCCTGTGCCTGCATGGGTTTTACCTAGGGGCTCGGGTTTCCTCCCACCATTCAAAATGTACCATTGGGTGTGGGTTAATTGGGTATAAATTGGGCAGTACAGGCTCATGGGCCCATTACTGAGCTGTATGTCCAAATCTAAAAAGAATAAAATTTAAATTTAAATTGTAAGTATTTCATCTACACAAATACATAAATAAATATTGTTTTGTGAATATGAGTGTGTTGGATGGTTACTGTGAGCAGTTCCTTTGGTCGTTCAGTATTCTCACTGCCCGTGGGAAGAAGCTGTTCCTCAGCCTGGTAGTGCTGGCTTGGATACTTTCAAAAAACAAATGAACGGGAAATGAAAGATAAGAGTGGGGGAGGGGGAGGGGGTGGTGGGGAGTGAGGCAGATAAATGGGTAACAAACAACCTACTGGTAAGAACTCAGCAGTTTGCGCAGCATCGGTGCGAGAGAAAGAACGGTCGATGTTTCGAGTCAGAGATCTCCAGTCTTGATGAAGGGATACAGCATGAGACATTAACTTTGTCTCCCACCGAAGCTATTCGACCGACTGAGATACTCCAGTAGGTTGTTTGAGGTTCCTGATTCCAGCGTCTGCTGGACGATAAATGAAATCTAGACACAGATGCAGAGGGCGTTGCTGAGATACAAATGAGCCTTCAGCATGGAAGCTGTTGTTTGCTGCCACATCAGGAAGGGAAGATGCATTGCCATCTTGGTTGGGTTAAACATCAATAAAGAGGAAACACTAACGATACTCACAAAACCTAAAAAGGATGTACCTTAGATTGTAAAGGAAATTTAAAATATAAATTTAGACAAATGGACATTTCAGTCCATAAATCCATACCACCCATTAATCTACACCCCCGGTACATTTTGAATGGTAGGAGGAAACCGGAACCCCCTGAGGAAAACCCACAGGAGAACGTACAAACTCCTTACAGACAGCGCGGGATTCGAAAATTATCGCTGGTGCTGTAAAGGTGTTGCACTAACCACCACGCCAACCGTGCCACCCCAGTCAGGGAAGTCAGGGAGGAAATAACAGAGGAGCTGACCATAATCTTCCACACGTCTCTGGGTTCTTGGTGGAATCCAACAGAAACCTGTAACTGATTGGCAGGAAGCAGAGTCAGAATGTAAGGATCTTATTCTGATTGGCTGTCAGTTGCTAGCGGTGTTCCACAGGGGTCAGATTTAGGTCCACTTCTTTTCATGTTGTATATTAATGATTTAGATTTTGGGATGAACGGCTTTGTGGCCAAGTTTGCGGATGATACGAAGGTAGGTGGAGGAGCAGGTAGTGCTGAGGAAACAGAGAGGGTGTAGAAGGACTCAGACAGATTAGGAGATGGGCAGAGAAGTGGCAAATGAAAAATAATGTCAGAAAATCTAGAAAAAATAAACGAGCAGACTTTTAAATCGGGAGAAAATTGAAAATCCCCAGATGCAAAGGGACCTGGGAGTCCTCGTAAAGGGTAGCCTGAAGATAAACTTGCAGGTTGAGTCAGTGATGAAGAAGGCAAATGTACGCTGACATTCATTTCAAGAGGAATAGAATCTAAGAGCAGGGATGTGACGTTGAGGTTTTATAAGGCCCTGGTGAGACCTCACTCAGAGTATTGCGAGCAGTTTTGGGCTCCTCATCTAAGAAAGGATGTGCTGATGTTGGAGAAGGTTCAGAAGAGGCTCACAAGATGTCTCTGGCAATTGAAGGGTTATAACATCAAGAGTGTTTGACAGCTCTTGGCCTGCACTCGTTGGATTTTAGGAGAATGAGGGGAAATGTCATTGAAATATTCTGAACATTGAAAGGCGCAGACAGAATAGATGTAGAAAGGTTGTTTCCCACGGTGGGAGAATCTAGGACAAGAGGGCACAACTTCAAGACTGGAGGGTGTCAGCTTATATCAGAGATGCGGGGGAATTTCTTCAGACGGAGGGTGGTGAATCTGCAGAATTTGTTGCCTCAGGCAGTTGTGGAGGCCAGGTCATCGGGAGTGTTTAAGGCAGAGGGTCTTGATTAGCCAGGGCGCCAAAGGTTATGGGGAGAAGGCCAGGCAGTGGGGCTGAGTGGGGAAATGATCATCTCTTATGGCTTTATGGTTACAGCGTTACAGACATGAAACAACTCACAAAAGAACCTGACCAAAACCTATTGCATTCACTAAAATTTGACCAAAAACTGATGGAATCAGCAAAAGAATTCACCGATCACCGAAATCTCATCAATTACCAATCATCCCAATCAACAACAACTGACAACAATTGACAGTGGAACAGTTACAAAAACTATTCAATTTAGAGCAATTTACTCAAGGTAACACATTTACCAGGAACAGGTAAACGTGATTCGAGAGGGGGCTGAGGGCAGGGAGGCCTCGTGAAGAACTCTGGGCGCTGAGGATTTCCTCATCGTGCCAGATGTTTGGATCTTGGGCTTGGGTGGCCCAGATCTGACCTGGAGCCTTGTATGGGCCGCGGAGGCTGCGAGAGCGCTGGTGGCGAATCTACGGGGGGGGGGGGAGGGGGAGGGGGGTGACTCTCTTTTGTTTCTCTTTCTCTGAGGGGGCATGGGGAAAATGCTAATGGTGAACCTTTGTGCACTTTATGGCAGACTAAAGGGATTTTCAAGCAATGCAATAGTTCTATCTTATTATAGGACAATAACAGTTTACAGCGCAGAAATAGGCCTTATCGGCCCTTCGAGTCCACATTAGTTCACTTGAACAACTCCACTAGTTTCCCCCTCCCACTCTCCGCCCATAAACCTCCAACCCCCTCATGTCCATGTACACATCCAACTTTCTCATATAAACCAGTGGTATATGATCTGATAAAGATATAAATTTAACAAAATAAATAAAACTGCCTAATCCAGATAAAATTGTAATTTATTAAACACAGACCAATTTACCACAAGTAAACAGTTCACTCCTCACTGACCTTCTATTGTCGCCTTCGTCTGGACTCCTCGAATTCACAAATCAACTAAGCTGACAAAACCAAAACCATCGCTTCACAAACTGGTCAATTCACCAAAACTAAACCATCATTAGGCAAAGCCTCTTTGATTCAATAAAGACCTGCTTCATTAAGTCTGTGTTATTCACCAAAAACTGAAAACAGTCAAAATTGTCTGACTCACCACAACAGACTAATTCACCAAAACCTGACTAACTTTCACCAAAAACTAAGCAGTTCACCATCAACTGATGCATCATCAATAAGCACAAAAGACTGAAGTTGTGGAATTATCAGGCTTTTATTAACTATAGACTGGAACAGCTGTCAACATATAGGCTGGAACAGATTGGAACAGCCATCAATGTTGACTGATCGAGGCAGAGTGGAAAGGGCTATGGGTAGGATCAGTCTTGGGAGGCGTGTCCAACCGGCAGCAGCCAATCATAGCGTAACAATGATTTACCACATTCACCCCTTCCTTTCTTTTTAAGAAGCAGGGTGAGAAAAAAAAGTGAAACAAATATACATTTTACAGATTAAGTCCGTCAGGGGGTCTCCTTTGCCATAGCGAACGACCTGATAATGGTTGAGGCGCAGCTGTGGCTCGAGTTGGCCTGTCACCACCAGTTACTGATCATCGGGTGAGGGGGTAAGGGGGTGTGGTGCTGGTGCATTATGGGTGACAACAGTAGCCAGGGGTGGAGAGACGTCAGCCGCAGGCTCAGGTATCCCTGAGGTAGCAGTGGGGTGGGGGGGTGGGGGGGGGAGTGTCTGTTGGTGGCCTGTGATGGTCAGAGGAGTGCCCGATGGTGCCAGATCCTAGATCGAGAGAGTGTCCTCACATCCATCAGGGAAGACAATGTAGGCCTACTGGAGGTTAGCGTAGAGGAGGTGGACTATCTCGACCAGAGGGTTAGTCTTAGATTGCCTGGTGTGTTTTCAGAAGCTGCAGGTGACTGTTTGAGTAAACGACTTTTACTGAACTTTGTCTTGACCACGTTTGATTATTTTCTCATTCTTCATTTCACACTGCAACACCGAGGACACCGTCTCAATCCAGGATCTGGCACCATCGGGCACCCTTCTGACTACCACTGACCACCAACAGACACTCCCCCCACTTCCCTTCACCCCCCACTGCTACCTCAGGGGTACCTGAGCCCGCAGCTGACCTCTCTCCACCTTGGCTACTGTTGTCATCCATAATGCACAGCACCACACCCCCTTATCCCCTCACCTGGACCTTCACCCGACGATCTGTAACCGGTGGTGACAGGCCAACTCGAGCCACAGCAGCTACACCGGTGAGGCTTATGTCAGTGGTGTGTAAACCATTGGACGGGATTCTTCAGGGATAGGATCTATGAGTATTTGGAGAAGGACTGTCTACTCAAGGATAGCAATATGGCTTTGAAAAGTAAAGTGAGTTTGTTGAGGAGGTAATAAAGGAAATTGATGAGGTTAGGATGGTAGATGTGGTTTGTATGGATTTTAGTAAGGCATTTGACAATGTCCCACATTAGAATCTTCTTCAGAAAGCCATGGGATCCATCAAACTTTGGCTGTGTGGATAAAAACAATTTGGCTTGCATGCAGAAAGCAGAGTAGTAGTGGAAGGAAAGTATTTTGCTTGAAAGTCAGTGACTAGTGGAGGGCCACAGGGATCTGTTCTGGGACCCCTGCTCTTTATGATTTTTATAAATGACCTGGATGAAGAGGTGCAAGGATGGGCCAGTAAGTTTGTGGATGAGGATGGAGGAGTTGTGGAGGGTGCTGAAGGTTGTCATAGGTTACAAAAGAATATAGACAGGATGAAGAGTTGGGTGGAAAAATGGCAGATGGAGTTCAATCCAGGTAAGATGCATTCTGGAATGAAAAACCAGAAGGCTGAAGCCAGGATTAATGGTCAGTTACTTAGGACTGTGGATGAACAGAGGGATGTTGGGATTCAAATGCAAACATCCTTCCAGGTCACCGCACAGGTGGATAGGATAGTTAAGAAGGCCTATGGGATGCTGGGCTTCATTAATAGGGGGATTGAGTTCAGGAGTCGAGACGTCATGTTGCAACTCTACAAATCTCTGGTGAGTTCACATTTGGAATATTGTGTTCAGTTCTGGCCACCACATTATAGGAAGGATGTGGAAGCTGTGGAGTGGGAGCAGAGGAATTTTTTCCAGGATGTTGTCTGGATTGGGAAATAACTCTTAAGAGGCAAGGTTAGCATAGCTGGGACTTTTCTCTCTGGAGTGTTAAAGGATGAGAGGGCTACAAGATTCTAAGAGGCAGAGACAAGGTGGACAGTCAGTGCCTATTTCCCAGGGGAAGACCAGAGGACATCTGTGCAAAGTGAAGGGAGAGAAGTTTAGGGGTAGGTTTTTGCACAGAGAGTTGTGGGGGCCTGGAATGCTTTGCCAGGGGTGGTAGTGGAGGCTGAAACATTGGGGGCATTTAAAAGACACTTGGGCACATAGATGGAAGAAAATTAGAGGGTTATGCCAGAAGGAGGGTTCAGTTTTTTTTTGAGGTATGTATGGGTTGGCACAACATCAAGGGCAGAAGGGCCTGTTCTCTGCTGTAGTGGTCTATTTTCCATGATTAATTCGTTGATTCAACAAATAGACTAAATCATATATTAGACTGATTCCTACAAAATGGTTTAATTTTATTAAAAAAGTCATATTCACCAAACTACAGGCCCTTTCGTGCAGTCAAAAGGCAGAGTGTAAAGGCAAAGATTCTCTGCCCTTATGTTGGGAGATTTACCTCCATGAATGCACCCTGGATGGCTCCAAGGCATCAACTGCAATCCCCCTCGGGGAAGGGTCAGCAGCGGAACACAGCGCTCCGTTGCCTAGAAAGAATGTGATTTTGTTGCAAGCGGCTGGCTAGGGCTGGGCTGATAATGTCATCAGCCTGCAACCCGTCTCACTCTCCCCTCTCCCTCCATGACCCCCCTCAGGGCAAGGGCAGTCGGTGGGGCAGGGGCCATCAGGGCAGGGGCGGCCAGGACGTCAGCTGACAGCCAAGGTGGGCTGTGACTGCCCCACCAGCCGCTCCGGCCTCAGGCAACTCGCCAGGCCGTTTTGGCCTTCTGGCCTGACTATGTGGCAGAACAATGGCCGTCTACCCTATCCTCCTCCTCCTCCTCCTCCAGTGTGGTTCCAGCTGCATGGGGGATTATGGGTAACAAAGTCAGCCATTGCTCAGCATGTATATATGATATCATGGTATAAGTAGCCACACCTCCTGAATGCCACAACAATACCCCAGCCGCTTCTAGGCTGAAAGGGGACATCGGAGCAGGATTTTCTGGGCCTGCGCCAAAGGTAAGAAATATGTTTTAATTCGGCTTTGAGGCCAACTTCCATGCGGAGGCAGATGATGAAAAGGCCTATCGTCTGATTGACCTAAACTAAAGGTGGACAAACCATTGTTGGTTGTAGGCCACATAGAAAAAAATATAAGGGGTCATGGGCCAAACAATATTAATACCAGCAGTTTTCAACCAGTTACGCTGCAAGAAAAATGGTTTATTTAAACGAGAATATCACTGTGCCATCAACAATTCATTTTCTATCAAAATAACTATACAACACGACTGAACAATTTAACTGTTGACATTACAGTAGGTTATCGATGTGCTCACATATTGCAGTTGGCATTTCTGTATCTGCTGCTCTTAAATTTAATTTAAATGAATGCAATAAAACTCTCATTTAAAACTCTGGGTGCAAAACATGAAGATTTATTGTCAGAGTACATACATGACCTCACGTACAACCCTGAGATTCCTTTGTCCTGCGGGAGCAGAAGAATTACCGCATATTGGTGGTGCAAAAAATAAATCATACACAGTGTAAACCAGTGGTTCTCAACCTTTTTCTGTGATTAGTAAGGGATTGCTTAAGGTGGTATGTGGGTGGAAAGAAAAAGGCTGAAAACCACAGTATTAATCGTCCCTAATTGACTCGTTATGTGCAAAGTTTCAGAACGCCAAAGGAAATGTAGCCACACCTATTGGCAGGTCTCAAAGGATTGCACCTAGCCAGACCAGGTCATTCTGGACTGGTCGACCTGCATGTGATATGCTCCAGTCAATCACAGTCATCCTACACTACAACCTGTACATATACACATTGGTGATAGAATCTGTACTATCACATTAAGACAATTTTTCCTCAAGCAAAATCTTTCAATAACAAATGGGTCTAGAACAGTGATTTTCAACCTTCCCTTCCCACCCACATCCCACCTTAAGCAATCCCTTACTAATCACAGAGCACCGATGGCATAGGGAATACTTAAAGTGTTACACGAGTGGAAAGAAAAGGTTGAGAACCACTGATGTAAACAAATAAAAGAGCCATAAACCGATAAGAAATGTAAACAAACTGACTGTGCAAACCAGAGAGAATAAAAAAATAAAGTTCACAGATAAGTCCCTGATTGAGTTTGTCATTGAGGAAAGTCTGATGGTGGAGGGGGGGGCAGCTGTTCCTGAACCTTGTTGTGCGAGTCTTGTGGTACCTACACCTCTTTCCAGATGGCAGCAGCGAGAACAGAGCGTGTGCTGGGTTGTGTAGGTATTTGATGATCACTGCTGCTGTCTGACGGCAGTGTTCCCTGTTATATAGTCAGAATAATGTGAACTATTTGTAACTGTGTAAGAATACATCCTTCTCACTGTAGTAACTGTAGTTCACCACTGTGGGGCGTATGTATATGTATATCAGTGTGTCAAAAGTTTCCTGAGATGGTGGAAGGCATCAGTAAGTAAAGTTTCTTCTGTTATTTGAATCTTGCATCTCTAAGTTATTTAGGAAAACTCCCAAGTAACACAAAGACATCACATGGTGTCAGTGGTATAAGAGAAAAAGAATAAAGCCCTACAATTGATAGTAAGTCACTGAAATATGAAGGGGAAGAAAAGAAAAAAGATTACTGAAAAAAATGGCTCGAGCAACAGCTGTTCACCCAGTGATGGACAGGGAGGCTGAAGACATTATTGAATCGTTTAAAAAGTTTCGGCAGAAGTACAATTTAGCATTCAAAAACTATTTTAAAAATGAAACAGCAGAGAAGAAGGTCAGTTATATACTTCTCTGGACAGGAGAGCGAGGCCTTGACTTATTGAATAGCTGGGAGTTTTGTTACAAGATCAAACCAGCAACCACAAAGAAGGCATAGGAGTAAAGATGAACAATTACTTTATTAACAAAAATTCACCTTCAAACTTTAATTCAAAATTCCCCCCTTTTATAACAATGCCCATTGGTTACTTTGCAAATTTCTATAACAGTGTAAAACTAATAAATTCCCCAGCCTAAATAAAAAATATGTAATTAAAGTCTAAGTTATATTTCCAACCAGCCCACAGAAAAACAGACACAAAACAAACACAAAACACACAAGACTCACAAAACTTCAATCTCAACTGAAGCAAAGACCATAAACAAAATTCAATTTGTTTGGTAAACTGAAGCCAAAAGATCTTTGAGAGAAAGAGAGCACACACAATTCGAAATGGTCTTGTGTTGCTTGCAGAGAGAGGAACCACTGGCTGGATCCTTCTGGCTGCCTTCAGAATGTTCATCCTTTTTGAAATCCCAACATCCTAAACTGTCCTCCAGACCATGACTCATGCTCGAGGCTTCCTTCCACTCCACAGCACCTCCAGTGCAGAAATCTTTAGATCATTTTCTGCACATGCTTAGTCTGTCTCGCACTCTCTCAGCAGTCCACCTTCACCTTGGCTCTCTAAGGCAAACTGTCACTTTTTAACATAAAACCACACAACACATAGGCCAATACACAACACAGAACTCTGTAACAGTTTACAGAGGTGGATAAAAATGATCCAGAGTAGATATTTGCAAAGTTTGCTTCTCACCTTGAATCCAGGTCTAATCATAGATTAGAATTTCAAAGCTTAATGCAAGAGACTGATGAAACTGTTGATACCTTCCTCTCTAGACTAAAAATTGTTGCTGCAAAATGCAGATTTAAGGATATAGAGGAAAGATTAGCTGATCATCTAATACGGGGGAGTGCCCATCCTGAAGTGCAAAAGTCTCTTAGAGGGAAGGATAGCTTGAAGCTGGCCAAAGCTATAGACACAGTTAGAGCTTTCGAAGCCACAAGGATGCAAATGGAATCCTTATCTATTCCCAGACCCACCCACAGCAAAGAGAAGGAAGGGTTGATGAAATTAAGAACATAAGCAGAAAAGTGCAAACCCCAAGTCCTGCAGGGAGTGCAGCAGATGACACCCCTTCGATGACCAAATCAAATGCTCCGCATATAGTTCTGAATGTAGAGCCCGAGGTAAAGCAAACGACTGGGCAAAGATGTGCAATTCTGGTATGAAGTAAACAGTGATGAAGAAAGATATGAAGATCCACCACATAAAAGGAAATAGCAATGAAGACTCTGACACCCAGAATCCATGCACCGTCACATGATGTCGGGTGAGATGAAGGCAGGAAGCGAGGTGCACACAAGGATTCAAATACAGAGGACAATCCAAAACAAGCCAACGATATTTAACCTAAAGGTGAAGCTGGATACTGGATCACAATCCAATGTCCTTCCACTCAGACTCTACCGCCAGATGTTCCCAGAGAACATAATAAAAGGGTATGCATTGGAAATAGCAAATGTCACATTAACAGCCTACGATAGACCCATGATCAAGCAGCTAGGGAGAGCTAAGATCAATGGTTACCATAAGGGAAAGATCATCCTCTGTACATTCTACGTGGTAGATCCAGCCTGCAACACAATATCAAGTTAAGAGGTCACAACCACTAATACCAAACCACTAATACCAAACCATCAACACAGAAGTTGTCAGGTAAAACACAACAAACGACATCAGCTACACGTGAACCAGCAATGCAGATCCCAACAGTCGCAGCTAAATCCACAAGATGGTGAAGCAACATACTGCCGCCAGTGCGATATAAATAAGAACTATTTAAAGATAATTGTGTAAATAAACTAGTGTACAAGTTCAGTTACTTAAGTCGCACTGGAAAGAAAGTGATAAAGAACATTAATTTTTTCTTTATTTTGAGAAGGAGGGACATTTTATAGTCAGTGTTATGTCTCTGTGTTTCTTGGGAGGCTTCTTAAATAACAGAGATGTAATATTCAAATAACAGAAGATACTTTACTTACTGATGCCTTCCATCATCTCAGGAAACTGTTCACATACTGATATACATATACATACGCCCCACAGTGGTGCACTACAGTTACTACAGTGAGAAGGGTGTATTCTTATGCAGTTACAAAATAGTTCACATTATCCTGATTATACAACAGTTATTTAAGAAACCTCCCAAGTGACATAACATAACATTCCCTGTAGATGTACTCAGTAGTGAGGAGGGTTTTGCCTGTGATGTCCTGGGCTGTGTCCACTACCTTTTGGAGGCCTTTACACTCAGGGGCATTGGTGTCCCTGTACCAGACCATGATGCAGCCGGTCAACACAATTTCTACCTCACCTCTGTAGAAATTTGCCATGGTTTCTGGTGACATATCAAATCTCCACAAACTCCTGCGGAAGTAGAGGTGCTGACTAACTTTCTTCATGATGCCATTGGTGTGTTGGATCCAGGAAAGATCCTCTGAGATAGAGACTCCCAAGAAACATAGAAACATAGAAAATAGGTGCAGGACTAGGCCATTTGGCCCTTCAAGCCTAAACTGCCGTTCATTGTGATCATGGCTGATCAGTACCTGGTTCCTTCCTTCTCCCATACCCCCTAATCCCCTTGGCCACAAGGGCCAAATCTAATCTACACTTAAATATTGACAGGGAACCAGCCTCAACTACTTCCTGTGGGAAAGAATTCCACACATTTACCACTCTCTGAGAGAAGAAATTTTTCCTCATCTCAGTCCTAAAAAAATTCCCCCTTATTAAACTATGGTCCCTGGTTCTGGTTTTTCCCAGCATTGGAAACAACCTTATTGCATCTGGTCTGTCTAATCCCTTAAGAATTTTATATGTCTCTATAAGATCCCCCCTCAATCTTCTGAATTCCAGAGAATACAAGCCTAGTCTATCCAACCTTTCTTCATATGCAAGTCCTTCCATCCCTGGTATCAGCCTAGTGAACCTTCTCTGCACCCCCTCCAAGGTGAGGATGTCCTTCCTCAGATAAGGAGACTAAAACTGCACGCAGTACTCCAGATGTGGTCTCACCAAGGCCCTGTACAGCTACAGTAGGATCTCCCTACTCCTGTATTCAAATCCTCTCACTACGAATGCCATCATACCATTCGCCCTCCTCACCGCCTGCTGCACCTCCATGTCCACTTTCAATGACTGATGCACAGTAACACCCAAGTCTCTCTGCATCTCCCCTTTTCCTAAACTGATACCATTTAAATAATAGTCCTCTTTCCTGTTCTTACCTCCAAAGTGGATAACCTCGCATTTATCCACATTAAACTGCATCTGCCACATCCTGGCCCACTCGCCTAACTTGTCCAAATCACCCTGCACTCTCCTAGCATCCTCCACACAGCTAACTTAAACTTAAATGTGCTCACCCTCTCCACCTTTGATCCCCCAATGATCTCTGGATTGTACACCTCAAATTTCCTTCCCTGAAGTCACCAATGAGCTCTTTACTTTTGGTGAGATTGTACAAGGTTATCCTTGTTCCACCGTTCAGCTAAGTTTTCAGTCTCCCTCCTGTTTTCTGACTCATCCCCTTCCTTTATACAGACCGCTGCTGTGATATTGTCGGCAAATTTGTAGATGGTGTTATTGTCATACTTAACCACACAGTCATAGGTATAAAGTGAGTAGAGGAGGGGGATAAGAACACAGCCCTGTGGTGCTCCAGAACTGATGAAGATTGTGGAGGAGATGTTCTTGCCAGTCTTCACTAATTCTGGTCTGGAGGTGAGGAAATCCATGATCCAATGACAGCAGTTGAATCTCATGTCTTGGAGTTTGCTGATCAGTTTTGAGGGGACGATGGTGTTAAATGCCAAACTACAGGAGGAAAGATCAAGAAATGGATAAGGCAGTTTCCAACATTCCTCTCAGTGAATATAGTTCATGGTCCAAGTGTCCAACCATAATGACTGTGAAGCAAGTTGTAAATCTGTAGATAGGTGATTAAAGTTGACAAATTCCTTGCAAATCAAACGATTACTCATTCCCTTGCTATTTTCCATCTTTTTGCTTCCACCATGTTTAATCAGTGGAGGGTAACTTTTTTAAAAATTGAGATAAATGTTTTCATCGATGAGTAACATTGCAACAGTCGGTCTAGTAGTTGTTCAAAATGGCAGCGGCATCTAGTGTTGAAGCTAAGAAGTGCAATGTACATATAGTGCAATTTATCATTCAAGACCTTGATCTAGTTTGCCCACCCCTGACCTAAACGTATTTGAACCACCATTAAAAGATTGATTTATAATTACTTCAATTATTGTTACCTGGGATTCTGGGATGTTGGATCTGGTTGAATATTAGTTGCTGAGGAAGTTAACTTTGGCAGCTTGAAGTCAGGCTCACCGCTGGACCGAACTAGAGGTCATCTGGCTGCAGAGGTTATGGTGGCTCAGGAAGATGTGGGATCAGAGGAAGCGGCGGGTTGCAAGACAGAATATCTCTCCATTGCTTCTCTTTCTCTTCTTGGTAGGAGCAACGAAAAATGGCGCACAAGCAGAGCTGCTGTAACGGCAGCGCTGTTGCTGGTAAGGACCCAGGGGGAGTGAGGAGTACAGACACAGCACTCCCCTGCAGTCTCCGACTGCCAACAGCTCCGTGCAGGCTGTTAAAGGAGACAATGCTCTTTCATTTAAAATTCTGTGACAGAGGGGTCTGGGCCCAAGATGGCGGTGTCTGTGCCCAGCAGCAGCCATGAGTGGTTTCAGGGGAGGAGTGAGCCATGTGGGGCACCTGTAGCAGGGAGAACACCCGCCCCCCCCCCCCCCCCGCCCCCCGTTGGAAAGGAAAAGCAGACGAGATGATCCTCAGGATGGCGACCAGCCAGGGCCTCTGCTAATAAAGGACACACACAGATGGTAACCTGCTGGTGAGGAAACTACACAGGCTGCTGGCAACTTGAAGGTCAAAGGACTGACACCAGGCTGCGGTCTGCTGCGGACTGGCTCCTGAGAACTAGGTCACGGAACCAGGATCCGAGAGGATGCTAAGGGCAAGGAGGGACCTGGGCACTGAAGGCTTCCTTGTCGTGCCGGAGATTTGGATCTGACTTGAAGTGAACTGGAGTCTTGTGCGGCTGCAGGAGCTGCGGGAGCGCTGGAGGAGAATCGACGGGCACTCAGTGACTCTGGGAGAATTCTCTGGCTGTGAAAGGTGACGGGCGAATCTTTGCCTTATGATACACTAGAGGAAATTTTGCATTTCTATTCTATTGTATGACTTTAACAGTACCTGATCTGACCTTTGTGTGCCTTTAAGAGCAAGAAGATGTGAACAAATTTGATGCATTTCTATGTATGTTAATAAAGGAACTTTGACCTCATTGCAACCCTAACTGCTCTTCAGAAGTAATAGTGAGAGAACTTAAGCCACCCCCACTCCTGGTGAAGATGCTTCCACAACAATACCTCAGATGCCATTTGTGACAGAGTATATAGATATGTTTTTGGGAGATAAATTGGGAAATGTTTGTTATAGTAGTGTAACGAGCCCAAAGGACCCCAAAACCCAGCAGCGAGTTTCACCAGCAAGACATTTAGGGGGTACCTCAGTTGTGGATGCCCTGGAACCACTCATCTCTCTCTGAAAATGGACAGGAACCATTCACCTTTAAAGCATCAAAGCCTGGTGAACTTTATAAATGTTAAATACTGTGCACAGTCTAAGAATTGTCTGCAACCAGTGAACTTGGAGGAATGAGAAGTGAAACTGGCCAGTGAATCAAATAACTTTTCTAAACTTACACACACATTACATACACATGCACTTAGAATTAGAAGGGGGTTAAGTTGGGTTAGTTAAGTCAAGAGTGATAAGTTAAAGTTTAATGATAATTAAAAGCAATTTTGTTTAATTAACCACTTGTCTTGGTGAATATCTATTGTGGCTGGGTTTATGGGTCCTCTGGGCTCGTAACACATCTCACTGGCTCTACACAAAGCCCTGGATCACCTAAATAGCGAAAAATATATACATCAGAACATTCTTTATTGACGACAATTCGGCATTTAACACCAGCATCCCTTTGAAAGTGATCAGCAAATTCCAAGACCTGGGACTGAACGACCCACATTTATCCAGATAACAGATGTGTATTTGGGCACAGGTATATCCGAGATTGATTCTGGGCCTGACCTCACGAGTCAGTGAAGAAAAATCATCGGCAGATAATTTATTTGTTCGCTTGTGCCCAGGCACTGAAATGGGAATAGGGGAGTCAAAAAAATAATTTTTAACATTTAAATTTAAATTTAGACATACAGCATTGTTACAGGCTATTTCGGCCCCATGCAGTACAATTTACACCCAATTAATGTGCAACCCCCCCCACCCTGAGTATGTTTTCAAATGGTGGGAGGAAACCGGAGCCCCCAGAGGAAACCCACGAGGACATGAGGAGAATGTATAAACTCCTTACGGACAGCGCGGGATTCGAACCCCGGTCCCGATCGCTGCCTGCTGTAACAAAATGCAGCATGAACAGCTCTGCTGACTGTGAGCTGTAGATTAGCAATGTGAAAGTGAAAGCTGGAGGAACCTGGCATCAAAGGCCATGATATTTTATGGCTTGGGTTCTTCAAGTACCGTCATCGTGAACGAGAGGTGCGGAAAGGGGAGTGAAAGGGAGAACCTTTCACACATCTCCCAAAGAGCCAGTCAGAGCTTAGACCATTCAGGTTTCAACTACAACAATGAAAGATGATGACCCAACCCTCTATTCCAGTGCCAGAGACCCGGTTTCGAATCCAGCTCCCTCTCTAACGAGTTTGTGCGTTCTCCTGGTGACCTCTAGGGGTTTTCCCGGCTCCTCCGGTTTCCTCCCACCCATCAAAAACGTACTGGTTTGTAGGTCAATTAGCACGGGTTTCAATCAATTTTATTCAATTCGACTTTATTGTCATTTGATTGCACAAGAACAACCCGATGATACAGCGTTCTCCGGTCGTCGGTGCAAAACACACAGACACACAACCAGACATAACACCATAAAGGCAAACAATGCATATGCTGGACAAGTATTCATCTGTACAAATAAATAAATCAATATTGTTAGTGTGAGCAGTGCCTTTGGTCATCCAGCATTTTCACTGCCCGTGGGAAGATGCTGATCCTCAGGCTGGTGGTGCTGGCACTGATCCTCCTGCATCTCTTCCCCAATGGGAGCAGTCGAAAGAAGCTGTGTGCAGAGTGGAAGGGGTCCTCAATGATTTTGCACCCCCCCCACTTCATTCAACAATCCCAGTAGATCACGTCGATGGGGGGAGGTGGGGTGTAGGGAGACTCCAGTGATCCTCCTTGCTGCTCTTATGGACCAGTGGATTGACCTCTGATCCAGATCTCTGCAGCAACCGTACCACACTGTGATGCAGCCGGCCAGGTTGCTCTCGATAGAGCTCCTGTAGAAGGTTTGCATAATAGTGGCCAGTGGCCTTGCCCACCTCAGTCTTCTCAATAAGTGCAGTCGCTGTTGCACCTTCTTGACATGTGAGGAGATGTTGAGTGTCCATGATAGGTCCCTAGTTAAGTGAACTCAAAAGAACTTGGTGCTCTCCACTCTCCCCACTACAGAGTTGTTGATGTGTAATGGAGGGTGGTGGTTCCTGGACCTCCTGAAAGTCCACGATCATCTCCATCATATCGTTCATGTCGAGACTCTCATTGTTCCTCTCGCACCATTTCACGAGGTTGTCCACCTCTTCTCTGTAGCGCGACTCATCATTGTTGCTGACGAGACCGACGACTGTTGTGTCATCTGCAAACTTTTTTTTAAAAACTTTATTTAAAATTTTTACAAAATCATAAAACAATATAAACTAAAACTACCCCTAATATCCCCCCCATCCTCCCCCTCCCATCCACCTCACCTGCTACAAACCTCCCACCTTCAGAGCTTTTTTTTTAAAATGCAATAAAATCAACTTATAACAGGGTGTGGTGGTGTGGTGTGGTGTGCCATCATTTTACATCCATTACTTAACCTCTAAACCCATACATTTCAAATATAAACTCCACATTTCAACAAAGAAAGGATAATTGTTCCACAAATTGTAGGTTATCTTCTCCAAATAAATGCATGATTGAATTTCACTGTGCCATCTCTGTTTACTCAATTCAACAAGTTACCGCTACACATTTTCTAGCAACTGCCGATCCTAAACGTATAAATGCAATATGAGGTTTCTCCAAACGTAAATTTGCTGTAATTGTATTCATATAATCCCAATAAACATACCCAAGAGTCAACATATAGATCTATTTTAAATAAATCTCACAAAAAATTGATAACTTTTTCCCAAAAAGGCTACATTCCCACACCGAATGTGAAAAAGTACCTATCTGATCACTGCACTGAAAACACAAATCTGGCTGTCTGAATCCATATTTTTTCAATTTTTCTGGAGTTAAATATAATTGATGCAAAAAATTATAATTGACTGAACTATATCGTACGTTAATTAATTTTGTAACACTATTCAAACACATTTCCAAACACACTTCCTCAGAAATAGAATAGGTAAGTCCTTCTTCCATTTATCTTTTATTTTAAATATATCTACCTTTTTCATATTTTCCTGTAATAACCAGTACATTCCTGAAAGAAAACCCTTGTTACCCTTATCAATAATTAATCTCTCAAATTTTGTTGGACTTGGTAATATTAACTCTCTACCAAAAATCTCCTTTAAAAAATCTCATACTTGATAATAAACAAATAAAGTATTTTGTGATATACCAAATTTCTCTCTGTCTATTAAATGAAAGAAATGAACCGACTTCAAAACAATCCTCCACTAATACAACTCCTTTTGACTCCCAATCCTTCAAATAAGGATTATTCATTGAAAATGAAATGATCTGATTCTGATATAATGGCGTCTTAACTGAAATTTTTCCTTTCGATCCTATTAATCGATTCCATTTAGACCACACCCCCATCAAATGTTTCAAAACTGGTAGTTAATACTGCGGTAAAAGCAATGGATTCCATTTATATATATAAAATGATGTATAGTTCTTTCCTGCATTTGATCCATCTCCACCTTCACCCACACCGGAGGTTGATCAAGATCAAAAAGTTTATTAATAAACTTTAATTGTGCAGCTTTATAGTAATTCTGGAAAAAAATGTGGGAATTGGAAACCTCCTAAATCATGTCAACTTTTGCATAGAAACTCTAGATAATTTGCCTTTCCATAAAAACAAACAAACTACTTGATTTAATTATTTTTTAAAATTTCCTGGTGTAGCACTCAGACTGAAACATATATTAACACAAGGATATATAACCATATAACCATATAACCACTTACAGCACAGAACAGGCCAGTTCGGCCCTCCTAGTCCATGCCGTAGCAAATCCCCACCCTCCTAGTCCCACTGACCAGCACCCGGTCCATACCCCTCTAGTCCCCTCCTATCCATGTAACGATCCAGTCTTTCCTTAAATGCAACCAATGATCCTGCCTCGACCACGTCTGCCAGAAGCTCATTCCACATCCCCACCACCCGCTGCATAAAGAAATTTCCCCTCATGTTCCCCTTATAATTTTCCCCCTTCAATCTTAAACCATGTCCTCTAGTTTGAATCTCCCCCACTCTTAATTGAAAAAGCCTATCCACGTTTACTCTGTCTGTCCCTTTTAAAATCTTAAACACCTCGATCAAGTCCCCCCTCAATCTTCTACGCTCCAGAGAAAAAAGCCCCAGTCTGCACAACCTTTCCCTGTAACTCAGACCCTGAAATCCTGTCAACATTCTCGTGAACCTTCTCTGCGCTCTCATTTTAATGCAGTTTACACGTCCAATCAATGTTAACGGTAACTCCATCCATCTATTTAAATCAGATTTAATCTTATTTAATAATCTGCAAACTTGATGACGCTGTTGGAGCTGGACCTGGCTATGCAGTCGTGGGTCAGTAGCATGAACGGGAGCGGGCCAAGCACACAAATCTGAGGTGCACCAGTGCTCAACGTGACGGTGGTCGGTGTCCTGTTCCCGACCCAAACAGACTAGGGTTCAGAAATTCAGTTACAGAGAGGGGTCGTTGAGTCCCAGGCAACGATGGCCAAGCTGTAAATAAACAAATACATTTCCTTCCATGGCAATGATGACCTATAGGGGATGGCCTTGTCTCTGAGACAGTGATGTTGTCTGTCAAAGATCCAGCCACTCTGCTGAACGTCCTTGATCTCAGCTCCAGTGCCACATCCTCTAAGATCAATGCAGGTGAAACAGGGACTGGAACTTGATTACGTGAGATTGTAGCCTCGGACTGTAATAAAATAATATGGTAGAGAACAGTTTTACTGAACTTGCACATTAATTAAAGTCGTGCCTCTTATTGCAGCTGCGCATACTGCACCAGTTAAATACTTTTACATGATTTGAAGGCTGTTGATCCAATGCAACACCTGTAATTTAAGATAAACTATGGAGAAATGATAGAAAAGTACATGAACAGGGGCTTGAGCTGATGATGTCTGTGTTATCTACACATGAGACAAAAATACAAGCAAACCTTTGTGGCTTCTACATGATCCGAATCCCACTATCCCTTGTGCGTTCATATGTCGACGGCATCTCGCAGCCTCTTGCAGGTAGCAGGCAAAAAACTCCTACTACCCGGCAGTACCTGCAGTACAAGCAGTTCATTTCCTGGGTTTGGGTCGGTGCCACTTTTCTCCTGCACTAATGGTAACTGTGAATATTTATTATCTATCTATCTTATTTATTTAATATCTCCTTTTAATTTAAGGAAAATTATCATTTTTTTTTCCTTTACAAAGTACCTGACAGGTAAGAATTTCAGTACATGTGTAAGATGGTACAATTTATATGACAATAAACTAATTATTCTTATTATTACCGTAACTAGCGGGCCGCCGTTCAAATCACAGTAGGAGAAAGTTTGGCAAGGGGTTCCCTTTGAAGATTTATGTTTGCTTGAAAGGCAAGGATGAACTAACATTTAATAAGGGCTTCACACACAAAACCTTGTGGGTTTAGAGACAGTGAAGTAGGACTGCAGACGATTAGCCAATGTAATTGGGCAGCCAATTTATGGACAGGAAGGAAGCCATAAATAGCACGAAAGTAGCAACCTGTTCTCTTGTTAAATAATAGCCCAAGTTGATATGACTAACAGGCAATGATTTCATCGGCACCGTCCAGTTAGGTCGCAGTTGATGATGGTGGGTGGTGGGTGGTGGTGGAGATGATCTTATGTACCGGTTCAGGTGCATCAAAGAAGAATTTTGCTGTATCTGTACATTGTACTGATGTATATGATAGTAAACTCACATTGAACATTGTTGTACACACAAGTACAATGTCCAAATACACTGAAATACTTCTTGCTTTGCTACAACTATACAGGAACACAAAATACATTGATGCATACCTTAAAATGACCTCATGATAAGTAAAAGATAGTAGACAGAAAAACATAGATAAATATTTTCATTTGCAGTTTGTGTAAAAAAAAAGATACTAAGGGGCAGTCATCCAACATGTAATAGCAATTTCTGTGTACGTTGATTGAAAAAAGTAATTTTGCCAAATCCAGGCAGCTTTTCCATTATTCCCAAACTCTATTAGATCCAACTATACAGGCAAATCTCACCTTGGTTGTAGGCCCCATCTAGAAGTCAAGGAGTACTCTCTCAATACCAAAACTTAGATTTGCCTCTCATTCCATAAAGCCATGAAGAAGATTTCTATTCAAATTCAGAAAGTTTAGGAAAAGAATGTCACATACAGGACCCAGGAGATAGGGAAAGTGGTTGGTGATGGGAATGCTGTTAACCAATGTTGTCTTCTTTGCAAGAAGGTATTCAAGAGCTGTAAAGCAGTGCTGGAGATGAGAAGCCATGGTGAAAATCTACCCCCGGCCGGGGGTGGGGGGGGGGGAGAGGGGGGAAGGGGGAGGCTTCCAAACATCAGACCTGTTTCACTTGTGCATGCCACTTGTAAATGCTTACATCATGTTTGAAAAATCCAGTGCCCCTGTGTGATGGACGTCAGATTCCCAGAGACAGTCATCTGTTGAGGTGGTGGGGGGGGGGGGGGGTGGTCAGCTTTGTACCAGTGACTCCTAATGCACCATCTGCAGTAAATATATATCTTTTTAAAAATTTCCTTATTGCAATTTAGAAATGTGGGGCCATTCAGCCCATCAGTCCCATGCACACCAATTCCATGTGTGCCATTCCTGTTTTTATTTCCCTGTAGCCTACCATATGTAAAAGTCAATCCTCTATTTTTGGCTAAAAAATCTGGAATTTTCCATGTATTTCACATAAAATTTGACCCTAGTTCAACAATTGAAAGTGCCTGCACCTAAATGTTATGATAAGGGAATAAATGGTTGAGAATGTCTGGACTATTTGCAGACGTGAGTGCTAAAGAAGTCTTACCAGTTTTTATCATTGTCTTTCTTCCTCCAGCTTCAGGGTACAACTTTTTAAATAAAGGAGCCAATGCGGTGTGTTTACACCTGTTCCTGCTTTTTTTTTGTTCGTAGTTCTCTTTGACGCCCACTGTTTTATTTTCTACCCCTTGAAAAGTGCTTCTGATTCCTAACAGGCAACCTCGCAGGATCTCGTCAGTATCTTTCCCGTTGGTGCTGAGGCCAGCGATGGAGGGGCAGTTCAATCTTTGTCACAAGAGGGGAATGCTTCTCAATTGTGGGAGGTCAATTTCGTGGCATGGATGTGCAGAATCGGTGGAGAGAGTGCAAGTGCTTGAGCGGTCAAGTCGTTGTGCTGACGGACCTGAACTTGCACAACGTTGAAATTCACAACCGATCACTGGGCCACAAAAAAATTTTGCTTCCTGAACATTTTTGAGTGTATTTTATGGATCTTGGGCTGCTGATCAAGAAAATCGCCTTTACACCATGTATCGTGTTTTAGATAGAATCTATTTTTGTGATCTCCTATTTGAAATCTACTAGTACATTGCCCACAAAGCAAGCTGTTTTCGTCAGCCCAAGCAGGCCTGGGCATGCCCTCAGTACAGGTGCTATGTAAATGTTGTCTTAGGCCTGGGCATGCTTAGTCAGAATCAGGATCAGGATTTATTGTCATGAACAAGTCATAAAATTTGGCGTTTTGGGGCAGCCTCACAGTGCAAGCATTCATATAACAACCATCTTACGACATTACTATAAAAAATAAAATAATGTTAACAATGGCAGAGCTCGAAAAGTAAGGCCGTGTCTTTGGTTCATTGATCATTCAGGAATCTGGTGGCAGCGGGGAAGAAGCTGTCCTCATGCTGAAGGTGCTCGTCTTTAGGCTCCTGTACCTTTTCTCCCAATGGTAGCAGAGTGAAGAGGGCGTGGCCTGGGTGGTGGGGGCCTTTGTGGACACAGGCTGTTTTTTTTAAGAAACTACCTCGTGTAGATGGCCTCAATGGAGTGAAGTTTGGTTCCTGTGATGTCGCAGGCCCCGTTCACAACCCTCTGGAATTTAATCTTGTCCTGAGAGTTAGTGCCTCCATACCAGGCAGTGATGCAACAGCCAGAACGCTCTCCATGGTCCATCTGTAGAAGTTTATGAGAATCTTCAGTGACATACCAAGCCTCCTCAGACACCTCAGAAAGTCTTCCTTGTGATTGCATCAACGTGGAGGCTCCAGGACAGATCCTTGGAAATGATGACACCCTTGAATTTGAAGTTCTTGACCCTCTCCACTACTGGGTCCCTCAATGACAATGAGCGCAAGGTTGTTGTCATTCAATGACCTGATCTATCTCCCTCCTGTACACTTCCTCATGGCCGCTTGTGATTCTGCCGACAACTGTGGTGTCATCAACAAACTTGCAGTGGCATTGGAATTGTGCGTGGCCACAAATTCATGGATATATAATGAGTAGAGTAGTGGGCTAAGCATGTATCCTTGGGGTTCGCCTGTATTGATGATCAGTGAGGAGGAGATGTGGCTTCCAGTTCATACTGACTATGGTTTTCCAATGAGAAAGTCATTATTTCAAATTTAATCCAAATACATGCCACAAGGATAATATCAAAATAATTATGGGGTATTTTAACATGCCAGGGGATTGGGAAAGACAGGAAAATGCTAGAAGCCAGGAGAGAGAGTTTATAGAGATAGCTTTTTTGAACAGCTTGTTGAGAAGCCCACCAGGGGATCCGCAGTTCTGGTTTGGGTCATGTGCAATGAACCCGAGGTCGTTAGGGAGTTAAAGATCATAGAACCTCTTGGAAGCAGCAATCATAACATGGTTGAATTTAATTTAAAATTTGAAAAGGAAAAAAAATTATCAGATGTATCAATTTTTCAGTGGAAGAAAGGAAATTACCGTGGTATGAAAAAGGAACTGGCTCAAGTCGACTGGGAAAACAAACTAGTCAGAGGATCAGAGCAGGACTGGAAGATAATTTTGCAACTAATAAAAGGCCTGCAGGATAGATTTATTCCAAGGAAAAATAAATTTGTCCAAGGAAAGATGGTACCAATGTGGCTAACAAAAGAGGTGAAGGTGAAGATAAAAGCAAAGGAGAGGACATACAAGGAAGCGAGAATTTGTGGGAAATCAGAGGAGTGGGATTCCTTTTGACACTTACAGAAAGAGACAAAGAAGGTCATTCGGAAAGAAAAGATGAGCTATGAAAGGAGATTAGCTAACAATATTAAAAATGATAATAAGAGTTTTTCAAATATATAAAAAATAAAAGAGAGACACGTGTTGACATAGGACCGATAGAAAACGATGCTGGGGAAATTGTAATGGGTTATAAAGAGATGGCAGAGGAACTTAATCAATATTTTGTGTCTGTGATCACTGTGGAAGACATTAGTGATATCCTGGACAGACAGAGGCTTCAGGGAGTAGAGTTAGATTCAGTTTAGGTTACTAGAGAAATTGTGCTAGGCAAACTAAACAGATTAAAGATTGATAAATTTCCCGGACCGGATGAGGTGTATCCATGGGTTTTGAAAGAGGTAACTTTGGAGATTGTAATCCATTGGCGATGATCTTCCAGAAATCGATAGACTCTGGAGAGATTCCAGAGGATTGGAAGGTCGCAAATGTGGTTCTGCTGTTTAAGAAAGATGGGAGACAGAAAAAAGGAAACTATAGGGCTGATTAGGACGTCAGTGGTTGGGAAGATATTAGAGTCGGTCCACAAGGATGAGGTGATGAAATACCTAGAGATGCATGACAGGATAGGTGCAAGTCAGCATGGATTTTTAAAAGGGTAGATCTTGCCTGACCAACCTATTCAAGATTTTTGAAGAAATCTCAAGTAGGATAGACAAAGGAGAGGCTATGGATGTTATCTATTTAGATTTTCGATAAGGTGCCGCATATTAGGCTGCTAAATAAGATGAGGGCCCATGGAATTACAGGGAAGTTATTAAACTGGATAAAGAAGTGGCTGATGGGCAGGAAGCAAAGGGTTGAAATTAAAGGTTCCCGTTCTGGATGGCTGCCTGTAACTAGTGGTGTTCCGCAGGGGTCTGTATTGGGACCGCTGATGCTTACAATTTATATTAATGATTTGGATTGTGGTATGAATGGTTTTGTGGCCAAATTTGAGGATGACACCGAGATAGGTGGCGGAGTAGGAAGTGCAGTAGAAACTGTAAAGCTGCAGAAGGATATAGACCGATTAGGAGACTGGGCAAAATTATGGCAGATGAGATTTAACATAGAGAAATGTACAGTTGTACATTTTGGCAGTGGAAATAAACAGGCAGAATACTCTTTGGATGGGGTGAAAATTCAGACCTCGGATGTGCAAAGGGACCTGGGTGTCCTCGGGCAGGGAAACCTAAAAGTTAATGACCAGGTGAAACTGGTAGTGAAGAAAGCGAATGCTATGTTGGCCTTCATTTCAAGAGGAATAGCATACAAGAGTAAAGAGGTGTTGATGAGGCTCTATGGGCACTGGTGAGACCTCATTTGAAGTACTGTGGGCAGTTTTGGGCCCCCTAAGGATGTGATGTTGTTGGAGAGGGTGCAGAGGAGATTTAGTAGGATGATTCCCAGATTGCAGAGGCTAACATACAAGGGGCATTTGGCAGCTCTTGGGTTGTATTCATTGGAATAAAGGAGAATGAGAGGAGATCTCATAGAGGCATTTGGTATTTTGAAAGGTTTAGATAGGGTGCATGTGAGTAAGATGTTTCCCTTGGGGGGGGGGGGTGAATCAAGGACAAGGGGTCATAGTCTGAAAATTAGAGGTTCTCCATATAAAACAGAGATTAGGAAGAACTTCTTTAGCCAGAGAGTCGTGGATCTGTGGAACTCACTGCCACATACAGCAGTGGAAGCCAGATCATTGGGAATATTTAAACAAGAAATAGACAAGTATCTCATTAATGAGGGCATCAAGGGAAAAGGCTGGAAATTGGAAATAGTGTAGAGTAGCTTAGTGTAGATTTACGGAACAGACTCAGTGGGCCTAGTGGCCTGCTTCTGTTCCTTTCTCTTGTGATCTTGTGAAAAGCAGCTCATATATACAGATGCTGTGCATGACATTGATTTTTCGATTGAACGCATGTTGATCCACATGTTCCTTTTTTTAAAAAACTGTATTTAAAATAAAACCACTTTCCAAACATATTATAATATTTCAAACTTAATCCAAATACATGTGGTATTTTATTTACAAAAAGACAAAAAGAGAGTAAAGAAAAGAAAGAAAAATCTCCTTTTAATTCCTCCCCCACCCCCTCCCCCTAATCCCCTACAAACTAAAAAATATAAAAAGAAAAAGAAGAGGGTCAAGCAAACCACCACAATAGCACTTCAATTCCTCTAATATATGAATATTTATAGAAACCTATTAAGAGAAAGATAATGTAAATATGAGGTCCATTTTTTTTACTAAATGTATGATATTTATCTCTTAAATTACAAGCAATTTTCTCAAGTGGAATAAAACTCCAAACTTCTACATGCCATCGGTCCATTCCTACATCAGTATCCGACTTCCAAGCTATAGCAATACATTTTGGAGCTATTGCCAAGGCAATTAGAACACATTTCACTTGGAATATATTTAGGTTTAATCCCTCTAAGATCTCCCAGTAAAAATAGCATTGGATCCTGTCAGAATTTTACTGCAGGATGCACACATTCTTCAGGCAATAACACAGTGAGTGTACGAAACAATAGCATTTATTGCCTTAGCAGGAAAATTCAATACAGCAGATGTTGTAACAGTTGCAATACTTTCTGTTACATTTTGGGTGAATACGCGCCTATGGCTCAAAGAATCTGCAAAACTGAAATCCATCAATGCTGGCCGAACAGACACTGACACGAGAGGCTGAGTGCAAAACCTGCAAAATTCAATAAACGTTAATTTAATGTTTCTCCAACATCTTACATGATGCAGCAAATCTGAAATTATCTTTGCGTTCAGCTTGAAGTTGCCTATCATAATCCCCAATCATTTTTCAGGAAGCAACCCTTTTGTAACAAAGAATTGTTGTCGCCTCGTCGACAGACTGCAGCTCAGCATCTGCTTGAGGGACCAGTCACCTATGACTCGATATCAAAAATTTAAATCATTATTTATTTATTCTTTATTTTGTTCCTCATTCAAGGACAGCTTGGATAGGTATATGGACAGAAGGGGTGTGGAGGGTTCTGGGCCAAATGCGAGTTAGTGGGACTGGCTGGGAGAAGATGAACTGGCTGTAAATAGTTATTTATTTCGAGAACATTTAGACTCCTGCTACTGATACGGTATTTTGGATTCTAGGGTGAATTAAAGACTCTCACCTGCAACAAAATGTGATCTGGAAACTTTGTCTTTTGCCAGACTAAATACAGAATTTCCTTTCTTAATGGAAACTCATACAGTCACAGAGGGAATGTGCAGCTCCATTGCAGGCAGCCAGGATCGCTCCCAGGTTGTTGGAGCTGTGCAGCGAAAGAGTTATCTGCCACACCTCGATGTTGTAGTGTTTGAAGCCATTGGCGGAGATAGTGGAGTAAATGAAGGATCTGCCCTAAAAGGGGCTTCCAGGATGTTTTTTTTTTAAAAAGGCAGCATCTTCCCTGTGTTTCATGCAAATCCTCTCCTTACATTTATCACAACATGTTCAAAGATAGGTTGACTTCCCTGGATAGCAGGCAAAGCAAAGTTTTTCACTGTAGCTTGGTGCCCGTGAAAATTCAATCCATGCCTGGAACCTTTGAAGGAGAGAGGAACAATTAAGGGTTATTTCAAGGACCGGGGGTGGGGGGGGTGGGGCTGGGTGTGATGGAAAATCTCAGCAGTATCTGTGGAAAGAGAAACAGTCAATGTTTTTAGATCTGTTCCTACTGGCTTGGGAGTGAAAATGCAGAAATGTTGGAGGTCTCGCAGCGTTCAAAGAGCCAACATCCCCTACCCCCCCCCCCAATCATTCCCCTCTCCTGTCCTCCTTCTCGTGTTCAATTAACACCTTTTGTCTGTTATTTTGTGCTCCTTCCCTTGCCCTTTCTCACTGTTGGGGATGCTATCTTTACCTCCTATGGAACCTGCGTGACCTGCTGAGTTCCTCCAGCGATTCTGTGTTTTTAATGACGATCGCAGCGTCTGCAGACTTTCCTGTTTCTCTACTGGCTCAGGAACCAAGGGCGCAGTCCAGAGGTCATAACCCAGATTTTCGAAAGTGAACTTCGAAAGCAACTGGACACAAAAGGTGGTTTAAATTTGAAGCATTTTCCTGAAGTAAGAGTTGGTGCTGGGCCATCCGGTCATGTTAGACTTCCTCCTGATTGCTAAGGGATATCAGAAACAGTAGGGCATTAAGTTATGTCAAAGGTCAACCATTGACCTCAGACTCTTCCGCTTCCTGTTCCAATTATCGGACAAAGAACCATAGAACAATACAGCACAGAAACACGTCCTTTGGCCCATCTAATCCATGTTGAACCATTAGTCCCATTGATGCACCAGGATTGTAGCCCTTTCCAGTTATATGTTTCTCTGACATCATGTGACATGACATCACCACTGTTTCAGTTTCATTTCTTCAAAACATGACTTCACATCCATAAAAACATCTGACCTCATCTCTGTCCAAGAGGTTTAAGTGGTTATGGCTCTGGGAAGTCTGAGCACAGGAAGAACTTGCTTAATTGACCAGCTGCCAATAGAATGCTGTCCATTGTCCTAGAATCAATTAAGACCCACTTCAGTTCCATTATGGAGTTGTTCTTCCAGACTTGGTGACCTTCATTGCTAGAGGGACTGAATCTAGGAGCAGGAAGGTTATGCTGCAACTGTATAAGGTACTGGCGAGACCACATTTGGAGTCCTATGTGCAGTTCTGGTCTCCTTACTTGAGGAAGGATGTACAGACTTTGGAGGAGGTTCACCAGGTTGATTCCAGAGATGGGGGGGGGTTTATCTATAAGGAGAGTTTGAGTTGTCTGTGGCTATACTCACTGGAATTCAGAAAAATAGATAAGATAGGGGTAGGTAAGCTGTTTCCATTGGTAGGGGAGACTAGAATGAGAGAATGTAGCCTCAGGATCCAGGGTAGTAGATTTAGAATGGAGATGAGGAGGAAATTATTTTCCCAGAGGGTAGTGTATATGTGGAATTCTCTGCCCATGGAAACAGTGGAGAACACCTCTATAAATATATTTAAGACAAGGTTGGATAGATTTCTACATAGTCAAGAAATTGAGGGATATGGGGAAAAGGCAGGTGGATGGAGATGAGTCGATCATCAGATCAGCCACGATCTCATTGAATGGCGGAGCAGGCTTGATGGGCCAGATGGCCTGCACCTGCTCCTATTTCTTATGTTTCTTCCCACATTCCAAAGGTGCAAAGAATGGTGGGTAAATTGATCTTAGTACATAGGTGGGTGGTAGAATCCGGCAGAGGGTTGACAGGGATATGCAGAAAATAGACAATAGACAATAGGAGCTGTAGGCCCTTCGGCCCGTCGAGCCAGCACCGCCATTTTACAGATCATGGCTGATCACTACCATCAATTCCCCTTTCCAGCCTTATCCCCATAACCCTCAACTGAAAAAATGGGTGCTTGATGGTTTGTATGGATTTGAGGGCTGAATGGCCCACCACCATCAGTCTGGAAGGACTTTCTGGTCAGGTACTAAAACCTGCAGAAAACAACTTTCCAATGCATTCCCGGATATCTTTGACATCTCACTCTGGCAGGGCATTGTACCCGGCTGTTTCAAACCCCCCTCCCTGTTTGGAGCATTGTGCGCAGTTTGTCTAACTATGGTAAGGAGATCACAAAGACTGAAAGAGTGCAGAGGAAATTTAACAGGATATTGCAGGGACTTGAGGAACTGAGTTAAAGGGTTAGGACTTTATTCGCTGTAGCATAAAAGAATAAGGGGTAATTTGATCGAAATTTGAGGTGAGCGCAACACCTTTACAGTACCAGCGACCAGGTCAAGGGTTCGAATCCTGCGCTGTCTGTAAGGAGTTGGTACATTCTCCCTGAGTCTGCATGGATTTTCCCTTGGGCTTTGGCTTCCTTCCACCTTTTAAAATGTACCGGGGTGGGCGGGGGGAGGGGGGTGGCTGAGGGTTAATTGTGTGTAAATTGGGCGGCATGGGCTTGTGGGCCAAAATGGCCTGTTACCAAGCCACATGTCTAAATTTAAATTTAGAATGTTACAACATTGTACTGGCCCTTTGACCCACAATGTCATGCCGACCTATTCCAAAAAAACTAATCCTTCCCTACCTTATAACCCTCTGTTTGTCATTGATCCATCTGTCTGTCTAAGAACCTTTAAATGTCCCCTGATATCTCCCCTAAACTTTCCTTCCCTCACTTTGTACAGATGTCCACTGGGCACCTCCCTGTGCGATCCTTTTCGATATTATAACTTGATACCAGAGGCCATTTAGCCCATCAAATCTATGCTGGCCTTCAGAGCTACCCCTCCCTGATTTTCTCAAATGCATGGAGACAACAGATAAATGCAAATAGATGCTATTACAGAGGTTCGAAAACCCAGAAACCTTAGCCCTTCCTTAGGCTTGGTGTAATGTTCTGCTCCATGTTTGCCAGATCCTGAAATACCATTATATACGCTTAGTGTACAAAGAAGGGATAAGAGACAAAAGAGTGTTTCTGCCTGGAACACTGCGCCAAGTAGTGACACCAGGGATTAGTACTGGGACCCTTGCTAATTGTAATATTTAGAAATTCCTTGGATAACAATGTAGGTGGTTTGATTAGTAAGTTTGCAGAGGTCACGCATATTGGTGGGGCTGCAGTTAATGAAGAAGATTGTCTAAGGGTACAATGGGACATAAAATTGCTGAAAGGTTGGGTAGATAGAGCGATGTCAGATAGAGTTTAATGCAGAGAAGTTCATACGTCCCAGGATCGTGGGCCAAAATGGCTTGTTACTGTGCTGGATGTCTAAATTTAAATTTATAAACAATTAGAGAGGTGTTTCGAGCCCAGAGGACTCCAAAATCCAGCAGCAATAGAAATTCACCAAGACAAATGGTTACTTAAACAAAAGTTGCTTTTAATTTTCTTTAAACATAATAACAGGATCAAACTTTAACTTATTACTGTTAAACTAACTTAACTCCTTTCTAATTCAAACGCATGTGTATGTAATGTGTATATGTTCAGGAAAGCTCTTTGATTCACTGTCCAATCATTCACTTCCCACTTCTCCAAGTATCAGGCAATTCTTATACTGTGCGCAGAATTTAACATTTATGAATCTCCACCAGGCTCTGGTGATTAAAGGTAAATGGTTACCACTCAGGAAGGTTCTTGTTGGTTTCAGAGAGAGATTTGTTTCTCGTTGAACACCCACACAAACTGATTTCCTCCGATCAGTCACTTTAGTGTCTTGCCGAAGAAACTTGCCCCATCGTGGGATTTCCAAATGATAATCTCTTCTTCCAGGTCATCACCGAGTTCCTCTAGTTTCCCTTATTTCAGGATAAACACTCTAGCCAGCCATTTCCTCTTGTAAGGACTACAAGGATTTTTAACAGGCTGAACTCAGAACTCACAGCCCGTCTTCAAAATTGGGTTTTAATATTTTGCAGCCTCAACTGCTACTGTAGAACTGACTTCATTCTCTCTCTCTCTCTCTCTCTCTCTCTCTCTCTCTCTCTCTCTCTCTCTCTCTCTCTCTCTCTCTAAGGGAAGAATCTGTCCTCTTTCTGCTTGTAAAAACCAAAACCACCCCTACGGCTCCAAACCCAATCTTTGAAATACCTTATCAGCACTTTGAGCCTGGACTTTTAATTTGCACCTGCTTTTGAAATTCCTTCCAAAGTAGTTCCATTGTCGTTTTCAAAGCCAACTGGTACCTGAAGGTCCAGCTTCAACAAAACTCTTGCATTTTAAATGAGATGTCTTTTTGTGAAGTGTTACTCTGTGAAGTGACCTACACTAAACCCCCCACAATCTATCTTTTTTAAAGACATGTTTATCCTTAGCCATAATAATCTAACCCATAACAGAGGATTCTTAGGACATCTTAAATAATTTTTTAAAATTTAGACATACAGCATGATAACGGGCCATTTCAGCCCATGAGTCTTTTCCACCCCCGGTACATTCGAATGGTGGGAGGAAACCAGAGCTCCCCCTGGTGAAAACCCACACAGACAGCATGGGATTTGAACCCTTGTCCCATACACTGCTGCTATAAAGGCGTTGCGCTAACCTCTACTCTAGCCATGCTGCCATCTGTTTAAGGTGAGTGGTGAAAAGTTAAGGGGAGACGTCAGAGGTAGGTTTTTCACACCGAGAGTGGTGGGTGCTTGGAATGCATTGTCGAGGGTGGTGATGGAGGCTGGTACAATTGGGACATTCAAAAGCCCCTCAGGTCAGGCGCATGGATGTAAGAAAAATAGAGGGTTATGGATTGTACAGTAAGGATAAGTTCGATCAATGGTGGAGTAGGTTCACAACATTGTGGGCCAAAGGGCCTGTACTATGGTGTACACTTCTGTGTTTCTTTGTTTATGTGTAAGAGAACTCCAACTCTGCGACCATCGGGGAAAAGGTACAGGAACCTGAAGACGGGAACCCAGCGACACAAGGACGGCTTCTTCCCCTCTGCTACCAGATTTCGGAATAAACAATGAACCACAGACATTGCCTTATTTTATCTTTTTCTTGCACTATTTTTTATTTTATTTAGTAAGGTGGTTTATATAAATGTTTGCACGGTGACGCTGCTGCCAAACAATTCATTCCGTGACACGTTCATGACAATAAATTCTGATTCTGATACTGATGTATCAGCCCAGATGAAGGGGTCCTAGCCAAAATTCTACTGTCTGTCTCCCTTCATGGATGCTGCCTGACCCATTGAGCATATAACATACAGCACAGTACAGGCCCTTTGGCCCTCAGGGTCGTGCTGACCCATATATTCCTTCCTAAAATAAAAGTACCAAACCCTCCCTATCCCATTATTTTATTTTCATCCATGTGCCTGCCTTAAGAGTCTCTTAAATGCCCCCAATGTTTCAGCTTCCACCACCATCCTTCAACAAGGCATTCCAGGCACCCACAACTCTGTAAAAAAAAAAATTACCCCTGATGAATCCCCTAAATTTCCTTCCCGTCACTTTGTACACACGTCCTCTAGTGTTTGCTGAACTTGCCTTGGGAAACAGGTGCTGGCTGGTCACCCTATCTACGCCTCCCGTAATCTTGTAGATCTCTTTCAAGTCTCATCCTTCTACGCTCCAAAGAGAAAAGTCCCAGCTCTGCTAACCTTGCCTCATACAACTTGTTTCCCAATCCAGCAAACATCTCGGTAAATCTCCTCTGCCCCCTCTCTATAGCTTCCAAATCCTTCCTATAATGAGGTGACCAGAATTGAACACAATACTCTAAGGGTGGTCTCACTCGAGATTTATAGAGTTGCAACATGAGCTCTCGACTCCTGAATTTAACCACCCTATTAATGAAGGCCCAGCCTCCCATAGGCCTTCTTAACTCTCCTATCATGTTGAGTTCCTCCAACAGTTTTTATTCGTTCCACATCCCAGAATCTGCAGCCTCTTGTGTCCCCTCTCAAAGAGTTAACCCCAAACTGCCCAAGATTCAGGCTTGAGTAACTGGCAGGAGTAAAACACGAAAGTCTGCAGACACCGTAAATAAAGAGGGAAAGGGGTGGGAGCTGGAGGAAAGAAGGCAAAAGGGTGGAGGAGAAAATTGAGACTCTTCTTCTCCATATCCATGAATTTTCAAGCTGGTTTATTATAATCTCTTTAGTTTCTTTAAACATAATAACAGGATCAAACTTTAACTTATTACTATTAACCTAACTTAACCCCTTTCTATTTCTCAGCACACGTGTATTCACAGAGAGATCTCCCCCCACCCCCCTGTTTGCTGGTGTTCCCTCCCTTCCTTATGCACCTCCTACCTCCTGCCTGTGGGACTGGGCTCCTCCTCCTGCTCCGCTCCCCCTCGCCCGCCCCTCCCCCCGCACCATTTTGTTCAGGCACCTGCCTACACTTTGATGAAGGCCTCAAGTCCCGAAACGTTGACTACATATCTTTATCTTTGATACATAAAGACTCCTGTTTTACCAGCTGAGTTTACTTGAATAGCTGCCAGTATCAGTTTGTCAGAGACAGACCTTGCCTTGGAACAAACATACGCTGAGGATCGTCAACAATGTTAACCATATAATCATATAACTGTTTACGGCGTGGAAACAGGCCATGTCGGCCCTTCAAGTAATGTCTCGAGATGACAAATTTTAGAAGAACTTCCCATTGGCTATTCTGGCATTGTGGACATGAAGACAATGGCCAGACGTTTCTTTTGCTCACTGGAATTAGATAAAGATCTTAAAACGTTCAAAGAGGAGTGTGGCACATCAGTAAAGAATTCAGAGGTACATCAGAGAAGGCGTTTTTATAAGAGCTGGAAATGGGCAATTAAACTTTTCCAAAGAACCCATATCGATCATTGCTGGAAGCGGGCAGGTAGCGCCTTTCTACCTGTAGGCAGCCACTCCAAACATGCTAGGTCCTGCACAATAAACAGAAGGAAGAACTCCATCTCTCCTGTCCTGGCTCAGAATAGAAGTCCTTAGTTTCATCCACTTCAATTGAAGCACCTCCTGGCATTAGATGGAACCCGGCACGCCCTAGTTTCACCATGACAACCAATGAGGCAGTGGAGAGATGGAGGCCCTTTGGCCCAACTTATCCGTGCTGACCCAGTCAGCCTTCTGGGCTCATCGGCATTTGGTCCGTATGCTGCGCTGCACATGTCCGTCCTTTTGATTATTATACCCATTTCTTTAATTTCCCCTGATACCAACCACCCTCTAAATCTGTGATTCTCAACCTTCCCTTCCCGCTCACATATCACCTTAAGTAATCCCTTACTCACCACAGAACCCCGATGGCATAAGGGATAACTTAAGGTGGGATATGAATGGGATAAAAGTGTTGAGAATTACTGTGAAAAGGTTCTTCTCACTTTAAGCTGATGCCTTCTTGATCAGGAATCCTCTACCTTGGGGCAGGGGGGGTGGGGAAATATGTCAGCTGTCAGCATTCACTTTATCTTTGCAGTTAAACAAGAAATTCTGGGTTCCAGTCAGTACACAAAAAAGCTGGAGAATCTCAGCGGGTCACGAAGCATCCGTGGGAAGTGAAAAGGCAGTCAATGCTTCAGGTCTGAGGACAGACCCATGCACCAACTCCTGCCCTCCCCCAATGGTGGCCTCTCCCTCTTCAGGCTCTCCCCCTCTCCCACTTTCTGTTCAGTACCCTCTCATCTCTTGGCCCGTCACCAGCTTCTTTTCCCCTTTATAAATGTCATGCCCCTTCCCTTCCCTGATCCAAAACATTAACTGTCTTATGTCTGCCCAGGGGCATTTTCTGACCCGTTGAGTTCCTCCAGTAATGCATCAAGTCAATTCAAGTTTATGGTCATCTGATGGCACAAGTTACCACCCGACGAAACAGGGTTCTCTGGTCCTCAGTCCAAAATGTACAGACACAACACACAAACAGACAAACAATACATACGTAGGACAAATAAATACATATTGTTTCATGAATATTAGGGTCTCTGAGGGTTAGTGAGACCAGTTCTTTTGGTCATTCAGCATCTCATTGCCCGTGGGAAGAAGCTGTTCCCCTCAGCCTGGTGGGGCTGGCTCTGATCCTCCTGGATCTCTTCCCCAACAGAGCAGCAGAAAGATGCAGGGTGGAAGGGGTCCTCAATGATTCTTCAGATCCATTTCTCTGTCCCAACTATGATGCAGCCGGCCAGGATGCCCTTGATGGAAGGATGAGATAATGGTGGCTGTTGCGCCTTCCTGACATGCTGAGTGTCTATGATAGGTCACTAGTTAAGGGAACTCTAAGGAACTTGGTGCTCTCCACTCTCTCCACTACAGAGGGTGGTGAGAGTGAAAAAGGTTTTGTCTTTCCTCTGAAATCGATGAGCTCTCATTTTGATGCCACAATCTTTTGATTCTCCCGCAGAGGGAACACCATATCCCGCTGTCAAGAGTCCACCGATTCTTATAAATTCCGCTGTCCTCTCAGCAGGCTTCCACCAATGGCCTCTCATCCCGCTGAAGGGTTCTGGCCCCGAAAAGTTGTCCCTACTTTGCCTCCCACTGATGCTGCTTGACCCGTCGAGTTCCTCGCGAAGATCATTCATTGCTCCGGTTTCCGTCATTTGCAGCCTCCTGTAACTTCCCTCACTGCTGTGTTACTTGGGGCCATTGTGAGCAGTTTTGGGCTCCTCATTTAAGAAAGGATGTGCTGATGTTGGAGAGGGTTCAGAGGAGGTTCACAAGGACATTTCCAGGAATGAAAGGGTCATTATTCGAGGATGGCTCTGGTGCTCATTGGAATTTAGGAGAATGAGGGGGATCTCTGAAACATTTCGAACATTGAAAGGCATGGACAGAGTGGATGTAGTAAGGTGGGTCTTGGGCACAACTTTAGGATTGAAGGGCGTCCGCTTAGAACAGAGGTGCAGAGGAATTTCTTCAGCCAGAGGGTAGTACATCTGTGGAATTTGTTCCCACAGGCAGTTGTGGAGTCCGGGTCACTGGGTCTATTTAAGACAGAGATTGATAGGTTCTTGATTATCCAGGGCCTCAAAGGTTAAGGGGAGAAGGCCGGACAGTGGGGCTGAGTGGGAAATGGATCAGATCATCATTAGACTCAATGGGCTGAATAGCCTATTTCTGCTCATGTTTTATGAATAAAATGTTCACATCATCTCAGAAAAAAAAGGCAATGGAGGTAGACACTGATCTGGTCACTGTGAGACATTCTTTTTATCTTTTGAAAGCTTCCACAGGATTTTCTGCTTCCACAACCTGGCATCTTATCGGAAAGAAAAGCATCTTCATCTCTGTCCTACCTCCTCAGACAGGAGTGCAGCTCTGACAAGAGACCTATTACCGTATGACCAAAGGTGCTGTACTGGTGGGATAAATAACTGACTTAAAATCTCACAGAGAGAAACAATAAATGGACAGAGATAAAAGCAAAGAATTAATGGATCCTCAAAGCTAATTTTAAAAAAAATCACACAGCACTTCTGACCCACCACCACCAGGAGCCAGGTGGAGGGGCATCAAAATCAGGTCTGCCAGGCTGGGGAATAGCTTCTTCCCGCAGGCTGTGAGACCGATGACTGGTGTTCTGTCACCAAGTAAACTTATCCCAAAATATTTATATGTATTATTTTATGTATACAGGTGTGTGCACTGTGGTCGGGATAAACACTGTTTAGTCAGGTTGTCGATGTTCAGTCCGATGATCATAAACGTGAACTTTTAAAATTGATGGACTCTTGAGAGGATGAGTTTCAATTTCCTTTTACCTCACATTTCTCAACCACCAGAGAAACCAATCAGCCCATTGATTTCAAAGGGTTAGAAATCAATCAGAGGTTCCAGAAAAGAAAATTAATGTACTGCAGTGCTAACCAGTGAGCTAGAACATAGAACACTGGAGCACAGTATAGGCCCTTCAGCTCTCACTGTTGTACCGACCCATATATTCCTTCCTAAAAAAGTACCAAACCTTTCCCTACTCCATAACCCTCTACCATCCATTGAAGAGTCTCTTAAATGCCCCTAATGTTTCAGCCTCCACCATCATCCCCGGCAAGGATTCCAGGCACCCACAACTCTGCGTAAAAAAGTTTACCCCTGACGTCTCCCCTAAACTTCCCTCCCTTCACTTTGTATTCACGTCCTCTGGTGTTTGTTGATCCTGCCTTGGGAAACAGGTGCTGGCCGTCCACCCTGTCTACGCCTCTCATAATCTTGTAGACATTTATCAAGTCTCTTTTCATCCTTTGATGCTTCAAAGAGAAAAGTCCGAGCTCTGCTAACATTTCATCATAAGACATATTCTCCGATTGAGGCAACATCCTGGTAAATCTCCTCTGCACCCTCTCCATAACTTCCGCATCTTTCAAAACATACCAGGCTGTAGGTTAATTGGGTGTAAATTGGGTGGCATGAACTCGAGGGCCGAAATGGCTTGTTACCGCGCTATATTTAATTTTTAAAAATCACTCCTTCCTTTAATGAGATGACCACAACTGAACACAATACCCTAAATGAGGTCCTGAAGAGGGAGTAGGGAGTTAGGTAAGAAGTTAAAAAGCAGGACCTCAAGGGTGGTAATTTTGGGGCTTGCTGCCAGAGTTGGTGCAGGGGCTATGTTGTATGTGAAGGAAACGAGACCTACCTGAGGCTTGGAATGTGTGTACAGGTAGTCCTCGACTTCTAACCTACGCGACCTACTTCCACCCACACATTCAACCAACATTTTTTTTTAAATATTGATTAAAACTACTGTGCAAGTTTATATTTTTGTATTAAAAGTACTGCATACAATGGTCCCCTCTCCTGGCAGCAGCCTGAACTCCCCGATCCCTGTTCCTTCTGGCAGCCCGAGGTCCCCTTTCCCAATGAACGTACAAACTCCTTACAGGCTTCGAACCCGTGTCGCGTTACAGCGTTCCGCTAACCGTGCTACTAATAGTTGACCAAGCTTAAAAATTGATCGATATTGACAAATCGGGTGAGTTAGCCATTCCCTGTAGGAGAAATCGATCTAATAGAAGAGGTTGCCGTCACCGCTATGAAGGCATAGGCTATGCCTGTTAACTAACCAGTGACATCGAGGTAGCTGAATAGATTGATTGATTAAGGGATAGATGGGCAAGAAAGATTGATTAATGGCATTTGCATTTGTTGTTTCACTGTAAGACCACACAAAACAGAGTCAAAAAGGAAGCTCAGTAATGTTCTTTGGGTGCCGTGGTAACACAGACCTTTAATCTTTAATGTTTTGAAAACTGCATTAAAATAGTTTGCCTCAGGCAATCATCTGTTGCCAGAAAGGTCCAAGTGATTTCTCCATCTTGGAATCACTGTGGGTCTTACTCACCTTAAACACTCCGATAAACTTAAATAGAATAAACAAAACGTTTGAAATCTAAAAGAGCAATTTTATCACAAATTAATAAAAACATATTATTCCAGGCCCAAGATAAAATGAATCATTTTCTTCCTGTTAACTCCTTTTGTTGTTTGAACATGTCTGGGGTTTTTGCTCTCTCTCTCTCTCTCTCTCATCTGAGGATCAACAATTTCAGCTTTTGCTTTAAATCATTTTACGATTTAATGGGGAGTCGGTCTAACCCTGATCTGCCACAAAAGGAACATTCACCAACAAACATCACAAAAGACAAATAGTTAGATCCATGTCTCCCTCTAGTGGACTTCACTCCTGAAGGCGACCTGGAACTGATCTGAATCCAGACGAGAGAGTCAATCCTTTTGTCCATTCCTATTGCCCCCCGCCCCCCCACAAGAAGATGATTATTTTTCTTATTTTACTTACAGCATGGTCAAAGCTGATTCCTGACATCCAGGAACTTAAGAACTTCAAGATCCGAGCTGTCAATATTTAGGAGGATCTGCCCTCCACATTGATGCAGCCACAAAGGAGCCTCGCCAGCCGCTATACTTCGCGAAGTGTTTGAGGAGATTTGGGACGTTACCAGAGACTCCTGCAAATTTCGACAGATTATGGTGGAGCACGGTATTACAGGCGTTGTGCTGGTTGGCCTGTCCCTACTACTGTAACTCCTCCCTCTCCAGGATTCCTAAAAAAGGCGTTATCGCCCAGTCGCCTCCCTCAATACTGTCTTGGAATCGGGCCGACAGCATGTAAAGTATGACCGCAAGTTTATAGAGGTTAAAGCCTATTAATCTCGGCCTCTGGACTGTTGGGTCTAATTGATAGGCCTACACAGATGTACCGTGGAGAGTGTTCTGATTGGTTGCATCACTCTCTGGTTTGGAGGGCAGGAAAAAAACTAGAGAGAGTTGTGAACTCGGCCTGCAAAGTCACGGGCACCAGTCACGCTATTTCTTCTTGGAGCTCAACGTTAGGTACACATTAAACAAATGCACGGCCAGGCATCTTCGCTTGGTGGGTCAATGGAACGAAGGCCACTATCCTCAACCTCGAGGGATAGCCACAATGACACAAAGGGATGAGGGAGGAGTTGGCCAGGGTAGACTGGGAATGCAGGCTCGATGGAGAGACGGTTGAGGAACAGTGGAAGACTTTGAAAGAGATTCTTCAGGCTGCACAACAAAATAATTCCAGTTAGAAGCAAGGACAGTAAGGGTGGAAGCAGGCAGCATTGGATAACTAAAGAGATAAAGGAAGGCATCAGACTAAAAGTCATACATGGAAAGTTGGCAAGAGCAAATTAGAAGAGTGGAAAAACTTTAAAACTTTAAAAACCACCAAGTGAGCCTTGAAGGTAGATTATGAAAAAATATAAAAACGGACCTTACAAGCTTTTATCATTCTATAAAGTGGAAAAGGGGTGGCTGCAGTGAAAGTTGGTCCCTCGGATGGTGAGAAGGGGGAATTGATATTGGCAGGCGACACAGCCTTCGGTTCACTCTAGTCCTCTAATTATACTATCCCCGATCTCTTCTTTCCTCCCCTCTTCCTGAAACACAGTGCAACAGTCAGGCTGCTCATCCTTATCCCACTCTTATCCACGCAGGGACATCCTTATCCCACTCTTATCCACGCAGGGAGTAAGAGTCTCAGGCCTGTCAGACAAGGTCAAGGGCTGAGGCTGCTCCTGTCTCTTGGATCCCGCTACGGCCTCCCTTGCAGACACACCCTCTTGTCCCTGACCGCAGACTGAATACCTCCTAAAATGTCCAGGTACCTCTCCCAGCCCCCCTGATGGGTGTTTGAAGTTCGTATTCCAGGTCATCAATTTGGAGCCTCAGTTCCTCAGGCAAAGAACACGCTGCAGGTGTGCTCACCAGATCCCCACTACACTGGGAAAAAAAGGCTGAGACCATCCACCTTATCTATGCTTCTCATCAATCTGTAAACCTCCAGGTTTATCCTTCAGCCTCCTTCACACCAGGGAAACTGCCCCAGCCTATACCTGAAGTCCTCCATTCCAGGGAACATCCTGGTGAATCTCTTCCACATCCTCTCTATCACTACCTCAGCTTTCCTGTAGTGTGACGACCACAATTCTCAATGCAGTCGATCCAACTTTCTGCACAGCTGCAATATGGCATTCCATCTCTTGTCATCAATGACTCAGCCTAGGAAGGAAATCAAACTGAACGCCCTTCTATCTGCCAGCATCAGTACTTTCAGGGAGGTATTTACAGTAGGTCCATGTTTACAGGGGATCTCTTGGAGTGTGTCAGAATTTACAGGGGATTGTGAGGTGTGTGTCAGAATTTACAAGGGATCCTGGGGAGTGTGTCAGAATTTACAGGGGGTCATTGGGGAAAATGTTGGTATGTATAGGGGTCCCTTGGAGTGTGTCGGTGTTTACAGGGAGTCCTTGAGAGTGTGTCAGCATTTAAAGAGAATCCATGGGAATGTGTCAGTATTTACAGGGGATCTCTCTCTGGGAGTGTGTCAGTATTTAAAGGATGTTCTCGTGAGTGTGTCAGTGTAAACAAGGGCACCAAAGAATGTGCCAGTGTGACAGAGTATGTAGATATGTTTTTGGGAAATAAATTGGGAAAGCTTTGTTAGAGTAGGTCACATACAAACACTTTAAAACAGATCTTATTTGAAATACTGGAGCTCTGCCCAATGCTGGACAGATCGGGGGCTCACACCTTTTGCAAGAGCTTTGAAGAGTATTCAAGAGCCTTCAATATTGATGTGTTGTTTACCAAAGGCAACAGATGAAATAGAATGCTGGAGTCGCTGGTGTCTGGAAGAGAGCTTGCTGTTGTAAGAGGGTCATGTGGTTTGGTAAGCAGAGAGAATAAAACAGGCTTTCTCTCTGAGTGAGAGGGAGAGAAAGAGAGACAGACAGACAGACAAAGACAGAGAGACAGAGATCAGTTGTACAGTGTGACAGTCAGCAAGAGCAGCTGGAACTGAAACAGGATAAGCTGACAAGCTTGTAGAAAGCCCCATTTGGAAGAAGGCCTGGTCAAAGCCCTAGTGGTTCATGCAAGAGGAGAGGACTGGCTATCTAATGTTTCACTTGGAATAAAGGAAACAAAAAGGAACTCTGTGGTGATCTGAAAGGAAGAGGTTATCATCTGGAGAACCCTGAAGGGGAAAGTTTTGTCAGCAAGAGACTGGAGTGGCTGGTGGCAGTTCATCAGCTGTGGATGCCCTGGAATAACAAATCTCTCTCTGAAAACCAACAAGAACCTTCCTGAGCGGCAACCATTTACCTTTCAAGCACCAAAGCCTGGTGAACTTTATACGTTCAATTCTGTGCACAGTATAAGAATTGCCTGCAACCAGTGAACTTGGAGGAATAAGAAGTGAGATTAGACTGTGAACCAAAGATCTTTTCTGAACTTACACATACATTACATACACATGCACTTAGAATTAGAAGAGGGTTAAGTTAGGTTAGTTAAGTCAATAATGATAAGTTAAAGTGTAATTCTGTTTTCATGTTTAAAGATAATTAAAACCAACTTTTGTTTAAGTGACCAGTTGTTGTGGTTAGTATCTATTGCTGCTGGGTTTTGGGGTCCTCTGGGCTTGTAACATCAGTAATCACAGGGGGTCGCTGGAAGTGTGTCATGAGGTCTTCCTGTGTATATTAGAATTCACAGGAGCTCCAAAGATTGTACCAGCAGGGATTTCCCCAGGTGTAAGTCAGTGGGAGTGTGTTGGTATTTTCATGAGGTCCCTTGCAGCATGTGAGTATTCACAAGGGCTCTCTTTATGTGTCAATATTTTCAAAGTATCCTTCAACTCGTGTCAGCATCTACAAGGGTCCCACGTAATGCGTCAGTATTTATTATGGTCCCTGGTAGTGACTAGAGATCGCAGGGAGATATGTCAAGATTTAGAGGCGGTCCCCTCAGAAGGTAACATTTTTCACAGGGGCCCGCAGAAGGTATCACTGTTCACAGGGGCCCTCGGAATGTGTCAGTTCACAGGGGGCAGGAAGTCATCAGTGTTTTGCAGGAGCCCTCAGAAGGTAACAGTGTTTACAACAGCTCTTTAGGAACTGGATACACATGAGAGAGACTGCAGATGCTGGAATCTAAAGTCATATATAATCTACCGGAGGAAACCAACGGGTCGAGCAGCATTAGTAGGAGAAAAAACGGTCAACGTTTTGGGCCAGAACTCTTCACCGGGACTGTTGACCATTCTTTTCTTCCCACTGGCTCTGCTCAACCCATTAAGTTCCTCCGGTAGATTGTGCTTTCCTCCAGAGCTTGGATTCCTGAAAGAATTTCATTACTTATAGAGCAGCGGTTCTCAGCCTTTATCTTTTCACTCACATCCGTCTTTAAGTAATCCCTATCCCATCGGTGCTCTGTGATGAGTAAAGGATTGCTTAAGGTGGGATGTGAGTGGGAAGGGAAGGTTGAGAATCACTGCTCTAGACCTATTTTGCTTGAGAAAAATTGTCAATAGCCCATTTCCTTTGGAGTTCTGAAACTGTGCACATAACGAGTCAATGAGAGACAATTAAACAGTGGTTTTCAACCTTTTTCTTTCCACCCGCATGCCACCTTAAGCAATCCCTTACTAATCACAGAGCACCTACAGCATAGGGATTACGCACCTACGACATAGGGATTACTCAAAGTGGGATGTGAGTGGAAAGAAAAAGGTTGAGAACCACCATTATAGAACTTACATGGAGTGTGTCAGGACTTACATGCATGTCCCTGGAAGTACATTGAGCATTAAATCTCAGCTCAAGCCCCCCAACCCGCAACTCACCCACAACCCTTCAATTATTTTGCATCCACATGCCTGTTTTTTGAATGTCTCCTTTGTACCAGCCTCCACCACCTCTCCTGGTAATGCATTCCAGGCACCCACCACCCCCAGTGTAAAAAAAACCCCACCTTCCCCACTGTTTACACAGAGTGGTGGGTGCCTGTGGGGAGTGATGGCATACACTCCCAAAAACGACCCTCCACTCACCTCAAATCAATGTACTCTGGTATTTGCCACTCTGGGAAAGAGGTGCTGGCTGTCCGTACACCTCCATTAAGTGGTTCAATGTCATTTAAGGGTACCCAGGAGTGTTTTGGAGTCCACAGGGAGAGTGAAAAAAAATCACAACAAAGAAAACTCCAGGTGCTGATAAACATCTGGAAAAGCTCTGCAGGTCAAGCAGCATCTGTGGAAAGAGTCAATATTTTGGGTTTGTTTCTGACAAAGGACTGAAGACCTGAAAGAATGATAGTTCTGCTTTCCACAGAGTTTGAGGCTTTCCAGTTCTCTCTGCTTTTATCCCAGGACTAATTGTGGATGATTGCTTCTCAGACTGGAGGCCTAAGGTTAGTGGTGCGCCTCAGCGATAGGAAGTGGGACCATTGTTGTTTGCCGTCTATATCAATGATCTGGATGATAATGTGGTAAATTGGATCAGCAAGTTTACAGATGGCACAAAGATTGGAGGCGTTGCAGACAGCGAACAAGATTTTCAAAGCTTGCAGAGGGATCTCGACCAACTGGAAAAATGGCAGAGGGAATTTGATGCAGACAAGTTGCAATTTGGAAAGACAAATCAAGAAAGGATGTACACGGTAAATGGTCGGGCACTGAAAAGTGCGGTAGAACAGAGATCTGGGAATACAGATACATAATTCCTTGAAAGTGATATTACAGGAAGATAGAGTTGTAAAGAGAGCTTTTAGCATATTGGCCTACATAAATCGAAGTATTGACTATTGGAGTTGAGATGTTATGGTAAAATTGTACAAGACATTGGTGAGGCCAAAGTTAGAGTATTGTGCGCAGTTTTAGGCACGTTAACTACAGGAAAAATATCAATAAGATTGAAAGAGGGCAGAGAAGATTTACTAGGATATTGCCCGGACATCAGGAACTGAGTTACAGGGACAGGTTAAACAGGTGAGAATTTTATTCCCTGGAGCATAGGAGGGGAGATTTGATAGAGTTATTTAAAATTGTGAGGTGTCTAGACAGAGTAAATGTAGGTCGGCTTTTTTCACTGAAGGTAGGTGAGATACAAACAAAAGGATATGGATTAAGGGTGAAAGGGCAAAGGTTTAGACAGAACATGAGGGGAAACTTCTTCACACAGAGAGATGTAGGGGTGTGGAACGAGATTCCAGCTGAAGTGGTGAATGTGGGCTCAATTTCAATTTTAAAGAAGAATTTGGACAGGTACATAGATGAGAGAAGTATGGGTAGGGTGCCGGTCATTTTTAAGAATTTGGACAGGTACATAGATGAGAGAGGTATGGGTAGGGTGCCGGTCATTTGGACTAGGGTGAATAATTTATTGGGGATCACTAAACGTACAAAGTTTGCAGGGAGTGCATTGGTTTCTGCCTGGTGATCGCTGGAAGTGTGCAAGTTACCAGGGTGTGCACTGCATTCCGTCTCTACCTGTGGGGGATTCGCATCAACTGAACCCACTCTGCAATTGGCTCCATTGCAAGGTGTCAGTTTTTACAGAAGGTTCCTGGGATTTTGGCAGACTACAAGAAAGGTCACTGATTAACTCTCAATACAGAGGGCTTTTGGGGAAGTGTCAAAATTTAGTGTCCCTAGGGGTGGATTTGTGATTATAGGTGACCTTTGGGTGTGCGTTAGTATCTAATTGACTCTCTGGAAGAGTGTCAGTATTTATAGAGAATCCCTGGGTGTGTGTTAGTATCTAATAGAGTAATGGTTCCCAAGGTTTATGCACGGTTGCCCCCTTGGCTTCCAGGCCACATCCCAAATGCCCCCCATTCAATAGTGCTGGGGGAAGCGCTGAGAGGAGGTTAGTGGTGGCACTGAGGGGAGTTAGTGGTGGCACTGAGGGTGGGGGGTTAATGGCAGTGCTGAGGGGGGTTTAGTGGTGGCGTTGAGAGGGGGGTTAGTGGTGGCGCTGAGAGGGGCATTAGTGGTGGCAGCCACTGAAACCAGATGTTGTGAGAATGCCTCATTGCCCTTTATTTTGCTCACTACGGCCACCCAGAGTCTGGCCAGAAAATTACTGAACCAGCTTCTTCATTAAACTTGGCAGCAGACTGAATAACAACAAGACAGAAGGTTCAGAATGCACCCCCGCCTCTTTCCCTCACCACTCTCTTGGATCCTTCCACCTCCTACAGTTAGTTCGTTATTACATGGAATTCAATTTTTTTGTATATTTTAAATTTTAAGTTTAGACATACAGGCCATTTCAACCCACGAGCCCATGCCTCCCACTTTCACCCAATTGACCAACAATCCTGCCATGTTTTGAACATTGGGAGGTATCATGAGCACCCTGAGGAAACCAACGCAGACATGGGGAGAACGTGCAAGCAGACACCACGGGATTCGAACCCCTGTCCCGATTGCTGGAGCTGTAAGAGCATTGTGCTAACCGCTGTGCTAAGCGTGACACCCCTTTTAGAAAGGACTCTCCACCATGTGTCAGTATTTATCGGGGAGGGGGGTCCCTGGGATGGTGTCAATATTTATTGGCGTTCTTTCTCTGCGACAGTGTGCCCAAGATTCCCAGGTTTTCACAAGCTTCTCAGGTAATAATATCCACGTTCACAGGTCATATACCTGTAAATGGTCTCCGGGGGAGGGGGGGGGCTTTAGAGTAAAAGGCTTTGGCATTTAAAGGTGATCTTCAAGAGTGCGTCAGAATTTCTAATGGACCTACTGCATGTGTGTGTGTACTTGTATACACGTACATCTGTGTGTACCTACATGTGTGTATGCATATTAATGTGTGTGTGTGTGCGTGCACACATGTGTGTGTATATGAATGCACATGTGTGTATATGAATGTATGCATATTAATGTGCACGTGTGTGTGCGCACACATGTGTGTGTATATGAATGCACATGTGTATGGGAGAAGGTCACTGTTCCAATCCCCTGGAACAGGTCAGTAGGAGAATGTGATGGCATTTACAGCAAGTTCCTCAGGAGAGCATTGACAGGGGGGTGTGGGGGGGGGGGGGTCTTCAGTAGTGTGACAATGTTAATACAGAGACCTCAGGAGAATGAACCAGTCTTTATAAGCATTCATCAGGAGTGAGTCACTGTTCTTCCAGAGGTCTTCATGAGTGCGGTGATATCCATATGAGGACCCCAGGAGATGTCATCATTTACAGGATATCCTTGGGTCAGTACTTCCAAATAGTTACACTCTAGTAACTTTGAAATCTTGCTATTATACAGTATATAGCCTACCCCTTTGTAACATACCTGTATTGCAAATTGTCAAGACATAAAGTAAAACAAATATTTATGGAAAAATATTTTCTCTGGTCTGAATTAGCAACGTGGGAAAGAATTTTCTTTTTCCTTAAATAGAACCTCATGTATTTAATGACAAGTCTTACATATAGCATATTACAGAAAAGGGATACAGCCAACGAATTAAAAGGATTTGATCTGGGATTGAGATGCCTTTGCACAGATCTTCTACAGATGCGATGCAGATTTTTTTTGTCTTTGACGCTGTGTACTTATTAAAAAAGAAACTTGCCTTAAAAAAATGTCTTCTCTAAGGATGGGTTTGAGGGGAATCCTTCCAGCTTTATATTCCAGATAGTTTATTTCACTGACTCGTGACTCCCAAGCGCGCGCGCGCGCACGCGCGCACACACACACACACACACACACACACACACACACACACACACACACACACACACACACACACACACACACACACACACACACACACACTCTCATACACACTTTTTTACTTTATTCATCCCTGTGCTCCACAATTTTAAATTGTGACACATGCACATACATCCTTGCATTCATGCAAAAAAAAATACATAGACCCCATACATACCTGCGCAGGTAGGGAATATATAAGCACATCTTACCAAGATGATTCCTGAAATGCAAGGGCTAACATATGAGGAGCGTTTATTGACTCTTGGATTCTATTCATTGGAATATAGAAGAATGAGGGGATCTCATAGAAACATTTTGAATGCTGAAGGGATTGGACAGAGTCAATGTGAATAAGATGTTTCCCTTGGTGGGTGAATACAGGACAAGAGGGTCCGGTCTTAGAATTAGAAGGTACGATTTAAAACAGAGACGAGGAGAAATTTACTTATCCAGAGGGTGGTGGATTTGTGGAATTCATTGCCACATCCAGCTGTGGAGGCCTGATCACTGGAGGAGTTTAAAGGGGAGATTGACAGGTATCTAATTAGTCAAGGGATATGGGGAAAAGGCCATAATTTGGAACTGATGTGAGAACAGTTTAGCTCAGGGTGGATTTGTGGAGCAGAATCAATAGGTCAAATGGCCTGCTCGTGTTCCTTTTTATTGTGACCCTGTGATCTTCATCCACACTTTCAGACATTAGGACCATGTGAACACGCATGTGCACACATACACAGACACATATACACACACTCACATACATGCACACACACAAGTATACACACATACATGTGCACACACTCAAATACACATGTGCACACACACTCACACATACATCCACACACACTCACATACACACACACACACACACACACACACACACACACACACACACACACACACACACACACACACACACACACACGCACATATATCACTGAAACACACCTGTACCCAGACACTCTGACACACACAGTTTGCCCTCTCAGACCTGTGCTGACTCAAGAGATACAAACAAACATTTTGTCTCATTATCAAATGAATGTGCTTTGCAGACCATCCCACTCATCATTTCTGTTCCAGGCTTATCAGTGCGAAGGAATTCAATGGCCCAGTTCTCTGGCTGAGATCAGGGGCTAGTGATTAAACTGCTCACTCAGCAGGGAGGAAAAGATAGTTGAGAATCAGCCACAGTTGGCAAAGCCCACTCCCCCAACTTCACAAACCCTTTGCTCGCACCACTCCCAGGAGCTGACTTTATGTATCCACCACCACACTCCGTGCAAATCTGCTTCTTGTTTGCACTTGGACCCAGTCCCCTCCTCCACCAGTATTTCTCCCATTCCTCCCTTCTTACACTGGAAGGGTGGGAGGTCCTTCCTTATCCGAGAGACCCCGGCACCACTCACATTGCCTCACTCTTCCAGAAATCTCTGCAAGCCACTGACTCTACGCCTTGGCCCTTTTGCCAATCTCCTGGGCTGCTTGGAGTCACACAGTCCAACCCCAGGTTATGAGCGCTTATGGACACCTCGGTATGACCTCCCATAATTTTAAAAGCACACTTTTTTTTGCAAACAACAGACCTGGTTTCCTTTCTCTTTCTCTCTCTCTAACTTTCTCCACATTTAGTAACTTTTCTTATCAGTCTTACGTGCTTTTAATACCATTCATTATAAGAGGTCACTGTATTGCGTGATTTTTGTGTGAATTTTGCAGTTTTTGATGTAAATCAAATTATAGACAACTGTTTAAACGGAGCCCCTTCGTTACTCAAGGAGGGCCTCTATTGGGGACTTGACTCCAAGGCATAGCTGATAGCAAAATCCCAGGGGAAAAAAGAGAAAAAGAATAATCAGAAAATGATATTAACTTTCCTTAAAAATTCTTGCTTAGGATAAGGATATGGGATATGGGAGCAGGTGGAGGGTCATGGGCCACCTATTTGGAAAAGGAAGACCCCACTGACTTAGGATTGGCCACAGGTGTGCCATGCGGATGGACGGATGGACGGCAGGAATGCTTGGGGCCGGGAGACCCAAAGGGCTGAGCAGTCACTTCGAGGAGAGGGCTTGGCCAGAGTTGGCCCCGCCTGCTCCCTCCCTCCCTCCCCCCACCCTCCCTTTACATCTTTTGCCCTCCTGACTCCTGCTGCCCCACCTTTCCCCCCCTTGCCCCCTCCTCCATCCACACGAACCCTGGTCACAAGCACAGGCTGAGTTGGTTGTGGACGGTGCATTTTTTGCACTGCACCACGCAGCACCAGTGGAATCGACACAAGCAGTTCTCCTCCAGGACCACAGTCTGGTCTCTGTAGCCCCTCCCACAGCACAGCAGGTCGCAGCCACTCAAGTCTAGCGCTGTGCTGTTGCAAGCCCTGCCTCGGGTGCCCGGCGACCCCGTCTTGCGGTTGGGCAGGCAGAAGTCGGGCGAATTGGCAGAGTAGACCAGATCGAGCTTGTCAGGGGTCTTGATGTTCTGCCCCACTGGGATGAGAGTCTTTCCGTCGTTGCCGCCCATCACCTTGAAGGCACCGTTGAAGCGATCCAGCAGTCTGTTCCCCACCTCCCGCAGACTGGGCATCTTTTTCCAGCACGTCCTGAGATTACAGGATCCAGACAATCCGTGGCATTTGCATTCAGTTCTCAGGTAATTCTTCACAGCCTGGAGTTTGAGAGGGAAGGGGGTGGAGGGGAGTGGGAGAGATAAAAATAAAGGAGACTGATAGATTGGAGAGATAAAACCAGACTCCCTGAAGAATTCTTTCTCATCGCTACAGGCAAGGAATCAGGCTGTTTCGACAGAAACCTCACCTCAGTTACATACTTACTGTAATGAAGCTGTGATTAATGCAGCGGGCTACCTTGCGCAAGGTTTTAATGCCCTGTCATTGAGTGACCCTGAGATTAAAAGGCAAGGCTCTTGGGATCACAAGGCAGCAAGGGACCCTAAGCATAGGGTCCTGGCTTTTCTCCGGTCTTGGAAATTAAAATGAGGGACGGGCAGCCACATTTTCCCCCCCCCCCACCCCCTCTCATCACCATCCCACTGCCTCCCACCCCACTGTCAATGGGCATTGATGCATGGCCGTCTGCGGGAGCCTGTCCTAATTGGTAGATGTGCCTCGAACATTACAACAGTGGCCAACAATGCTCCAGTGGCCTTTGAAGTTGTGAACGATCTTATGTGAAAGGAATTCTTTCCTTCAAGCCCACTAATATTAATCAGGGACGGGTGGGGTTTAAGTAGACTCCAAGCAATTGTAAGTCCATCCCTCGGTGTACTTACAGGTTCCTTGCGTCCCGTCCCTCCTCAACAGCCTTGGGCAGAGATACACTGATTATCAGCCCTCACTGCAATCGGAAACCATCGCAGCACCTCCGTATTTCTTTAGGATGCAGAAGGAGGCTGCTTTGGCCCATCAAGTCAATGCAAGCCCATTTCCTCCTTCATTTTCCTCCCTGTTCCTGGGTGCTCTGGCTTCCTTTGTCTTCCTGGGCAAGGAGAGGTGAGCTAGTAGGTTTTACTGGTCACAGCAAATTGCCCCTGGTGTGGAGGTGGGGAGTAGAGTCTGAGGGCTGATGAGAATGTGGGGATTAATATGGAATGTGGGATTTGTAGTAAATGCGTGATTGATGGTGGGCGCAGATCCAATGGGCAGAGGGCCTGTTTCCAAGCTGTACCTTTCTGTATAACATGCTTTCAAATTCTACCATAGCTCCACACAGACTCATAGTTGTTAGGGACAGGAACAGGCCATTCAGCCCCTCACATCCATGCTGACTCTTTGCACTATCCTGATTCCACTTGCCTCACTTAGGTTTGTGTTCTTCTCGGCCTTGCATAATTAAGCGCCCGACCTCCTCTGGCAGTGAGTTCCAGATATCAACCACTCTCTGTAATAATGGAGTGCTAGTGCGAGTGCTAGTGCTAATCCTGACCACTAGGGGGTGTCGGGAGATGGGCTGTTGCATCATGGGTAAGTTCAAGATGGATGCCTCCAGATGGTCCCGAGTGAGTTCTGCATTAGCAAATAAATATAGTTGTTTTAAAAGAACCCAAGTTTCTTTATTACAATAAAAAGAAACATCAGTGTCTGGACGCACACAAACAAAAAAAATGACACATAGAAAACAACAAAAAGGTGGAGAGACATTCAGTGCAAATGATGTGGCGCTCAACATGCACCAAAACAATGCCCCGCCTTTGGAAACATCTGTAATAAGTGCAAAGGGCAGAATCATTACACAAAGCCATGTTTTTCAAAAGGGAAACAAAACTGAAGTGAAAGTGTGCACACTGCACACACTATAGAAGAAACCGCCCTCCGTGATACACTTTTCATTGGCCTGGTAGTGCATGGTGGTCATAAACCAACAGACACTGAACAGTCAAGTGTGAACAGAGTGGAGAAGGAACAGTGGACTGTGTCTTTACATGCAAATGGAACAAATATTCCTTTCAAGCTGGACACAGGAGCAAAGGTCAATTTGATCTGTGAGCCCGACATCAGGGCAATGAAGATAAAGCCATACATCCATGCAAATCCTGTGCAGCTCAAAGCCTATGATGGGCAGAGCATCAACACAAAAGGTACATGTAAAGTCAAAGTGAAAGTTAAAGGTAAAGAGCACCACCTCAGATTCACAGTGGTCCCAGGAGGACATGAATCACTGTTGGGTGACAAAGCAGGTGAAAACTTAAGCTAATCAAGAAAGTGTATGCACCAAGGAAATCTATTGTGTTAGCTGATGCATTATCCAGGGCAATGATGCAGAGTGAAGCACACAATGAGAGTTCCACAGAGGGAGATGTGAATCTCCACGTGAACCTGATCACTGAATCTCTTCCAATATCTGACATGAAATCCAAGCAGATCACAGCTGAAACAGAAAAGGACACATTTCTACAGAAGGTCATCAAGAATCTGAATGAAGGCTGGCCTAGAGATGAATGTCAGCCGTACTACCACATCCGAGCTGAACTGAGGATTGTCAATGAGCTGCTACTCAGACAGAGAAGAATTATCATTCCTCAATCACTGTGGCAAGAGATGCTGAAAAGGGTGCACGAGGGGCACCTTGGAATGGAACAATGCTAAAGGAGGGTCAGAGCTGCTGTTTATTGGCCAGGGATAAATGCTGACATTGACAGGATGGTTTCCAGCTGTGAGACCTGTTTGAAACATCACGGAAAGCAAACGAAGGAACCCATGATCATAACTGACTTATCAGCAGAACTGTGGCAGAAAGTTGGGACTGATCTGTTCCACATGGATGGAATTAATTACTTGCTGGTTACTGACTATCTATTGAACTATCTGGAGATTGCGCTGCTTCCTAACCTGTCTGCTGCTTGTGTGATCAAATATATGAAATCAATCTTTGCAAGACATGGAATTCCTCAAATTGTCTACAGTGACAATAGACCATGCTACAGCTGTAGAGCATTCTAGAACTTTGCAGAAGAGTTTTGATTTCTGACATGTGACTTCAAGTCCTCTGCATCCATAGTCAAATGGTAAAGCAGAGAAATGAGTTCACATTGTGCTTGGGAAAACACTAGAAAGTGGCTCAGATCCATGTTTAGCAGCTCTATTGAGTTACAGAGCTTCGCCACTTGAACATGGCTTGTCATCCACTGAGCTTCTGGTGGGATGTAGGCTATGCACCACACTTCCCTACTCAGCAGACCCAAAAAAGAACAGAGACGTTGAAGATGTCGAACGGAAACAAACGCTACACTGTCAGAACAGAGGATGATCAAAACCTGAGGAGGAATCGAAAGAGACTGCTAAAAACGCAAGACACACTACAGGAACAGACAAATGCAGAAAATCTAGCCTTCACACAACAAAGGAAACACCACCAGTGCTAAACTATGGAATGATAGGACATTACAGCACAGGAAAACAGGCCATTTGACCCTTCTGGTCTGTGCTGACCAACAAAACTAGCTAGTCCCACTGACCTGTTCTCATTCCATAACCCTCCAGACCCCTAATATCCATGTATTTATCCAATTTATTTTTAAAACTCAAGATTGAATCTGCGTTCACTCCATTGGATGGCAGCTCATTCCACACTCCCTCCACTCTCTGAGTGAAAAACTTTCCCCTAATGTTCCCCTTACTGCTTAAAGCTATGGCCTCTCGTATTTATCACCCCCATTCTAAGTGGAAACATCCCACTCAAATCTACTCTGTCTATACCCCTCATAATCTTATAAACCTCTATCAAGTCTCCCTTCATTCTTCTTTGTTCCAAGGAGTATAGTTCCAACCTGCTTAATCTTTCCTGGTAATTCAACTCCTGAAGACCTGGCAACATCTTAGTAAATCTTATCTTCACTCTCTCAATCTTATTGATATCTTTCCTGCAGTGGACCAGCAGAACTGGCACAAGTACCTGTGTTAAGAAGATCCTCACGCACAATCAAAGCACCTGACGGGTTGAATCTCTAAAAGATAAAGAACTGCACACTTAAAAGGTTTGTGCTGCCAATGTTTGTATTTACATTTGTGTTGAACTTCAAGTTGAAATGAATACTGTGTTAGTGCATCTTGTTGTCAGATTAAACATCTCAAGGAAAGGGGATGTAGTGCTAGAGTGCTCGTGCCAATCCTGACCACTCAGGGGAGTCAGGATATGAGGTGTTGTATCTTGGGTAAGTTCAAGGTGGGTGCCTCCACACGGTCCTGAGTGAGATCTGCATTTGTGAACAAATATAGTTGTTGGAAAATAATCCACGTTTCTTTATTACAATAAAAAGAAACATCATACTCTCTGAATTAAAAAAAAAATTCCCTCACATCCCCTCTCATCTATAAGCTTATGCCCTCTTGTGTTAAATATTCTAGTCTTTGGAAATAGATTATAATTATACGTCCTATCGATCCATAACAACATTAGAAACAGGAGCAGGAGTCAGCCATCTGACCCATCGAGCCTGCTCCATTATTCACTGAGATCATGGCTGATCTGGCCCTGGACTCAGCTCCATCAATCTGACTTTTCCCAAAAAAAAGCTTTAGTTTCCCAACTGTGCAAAAATCTACCAAACTGTGTTTTAAATATATTTAATGAAGCAGTGCTTCCTTGGGCAGAGAATTCTGTAGATTCACGACTCTCTGGGAGAAGCACTTCTACCTCATCGCTACCTAAATCTGCTCCCCCGAATGTTGAGGCCACAACCCCTAGTTCTACGATATGCCACCCTATAAGACAACCTGTGTATCAGACGACCCCCTGAATTTCCACCTAACATGTAGGTTTTGAGCTATACTCATGATATAGTCTGGCACTTATTGTTGACCACTGGAGTGATACTGCTAGGCACATTTAATAGACTAATTCACAATATTTAAAAATCAAATTACCCAGTAAAGGTTTTAATTTTGCTCAGCATATTTTAAAATAAACTACCGTGGGCTTCTTCAACAGGCCACTTAAAGCCTGTACAGTCAGACTGGGTGGATGGACCCCGTGGGACATGGCCAAGACTTCGCTGCTCATCGTCTGGCCCTGGTTACAGGCCCGGGTTAGCATAATGCTGCTACAATGCCAGCGACTGGGACCTGGGGTTCGAATCCCACGCTGTCTGTAAGGAGTTTGTACATTCTCCCCGTGTCTGCGTGGGCTTTCCCTAGGCTACTTCCCACCATTCTAAACCTATGGGATTGCTGGTCAATTGGGAGTAAATTGGGCAGCACGGACTTGATGTTTGAAATGGCCTGTTTGAAATTTAATGTGTTACAAATGGTTTACTGGTGTATGCTGTTAGCTTCATTTGCTGTGCTGTTATTTTAAGGTATGTTAGACAGTTTTATAAGACATTATTATTGTTTAAACACAAGGTTCAGATTTAATACTTAGCATATAAGATAACCCCTCGTTTTCGGGTGACATTTTTAAGTTTAAAATACCATCATATGCTGACGTACTGTATACAGTACGTCTATTAGTCACCCGATGGCCTCCTTTTCCAAGAAAAATGAGTCCAATCTTTCCTATCTCTCTCCATAGCTAAAATCCTCCAGTCCAGGCAACATCGTAGTGAATCTTGGGCACCAGCGATCGCCACTGGAGTTCAAATCCCGCGCTGTCTGTAAGGAGTTTGTACGTCCTCCCCTTATCTACATAGGTTTCCTCTGGGGGCTCCAGTTTCCTCCCACCATCCAAGACGTACCGGGGATTGTAGGTTGATTAAGTGTCAAAGACCCTGTTTTACTGTGCTGTGTGTTTAAAAATGATCTCCTCAGCATTCTCCTGAGTTCAGTTGTATCTTTCTCATTGGTGTGGTGACCCCAGAGCTACACTCCAGATGTGGCCTAACCAGTGGCACCAGCCAACTTGCAGTGCGTGATTCTACTGACAAACTGAACATCTTCAGGATGCGGGAGGAAACTGGAGCATTCCAGGTAAACAGGTGGGAGAATGTGATAATCTCACACGGGCAGTGAGGCGCCAGTGGTGGCCAGACCAGAGGAGGGGTCTTACAAAGCACCCGAAAGAAAATGTGGCGACGCAGGAGGTTGCAGTGCCCACTGCAGCTGCTCCCGTCGGGAATGAGATGCAGGAGTATGAGCCAGGGTCATCAGGCTGAGGATCATCTTCTTCCATAAGGCCATAAGAAATAGGAGCAGAAATAGGCTATTCAGCCCATTGAGTCTGCCCCGCCGTTCCACCATGAGCTGATCCATTTTTCCACTCAGCCCACTGCCCAGTCTTCTCCCTTTGATGTCCTAGCTAATCGAGAACCTATCAATCTCTGCCTTAATTACACCCAATGACCCACAACCGCCTGTGGCAACACATTCCACAGATTTACCACCCTCTGGCTGTAGAAATTCCTCTGCATCTCTGTTCTAAGTGGACGCCCTTCAATTTCACAGGCAGTGAGACTGCCAAATGACTGCTAAAACAACTCTCCATGACTGTCTACAATTTATTTTAATACATGTACGTATGTGTGTGTGGATACATTGTTTGTCCCTATGTGTGTTATGTCTGTGCGCATGTTTTGCATGGTCTGCACTGTGGACCGGAGAACACTGTTTCTTCAGGTTGTACAATCGGATGACAAATAACTGAACTGAACTCATAGTCTGCTCGTATGGTGGAAGGTCATCCTGATGGCTAAGAAGACCCTCACAATATTTAAAAAAAATCCTTCAACGAGTACCCGAATCACCAGGGCAGAGAAGACCACAAACCAAGTGCCGTTAAACAGGATTAATGTAGACAACTGTTGAAGGGGATTAATACAGACAACTGTTTGATGGTTGAGTATGCAAAAGTCCTGGAGAAACTCAGCAGGTCACGCAACACCCAAAAAAATCATAGAACAATACAGCAGAGAAATGGCCGCTTCAGCCCTTCTAGTCCATGTCAAACTATTATCCTGCCTAGTTCCACTGACCTGCTCCCAGTCCATAGCCCTCCATACCCCTCCAAACCCTGCACTGGTTCAAATTAAAATTGAACCCGCATTCACCCCTTCAACTTGTTCGAACTGCTACCACTCTCTGTGTGAAGAAGATCCCCCTAATGTTCCCTCTAACCCAGTGGTTCACAACCATTTTCTTTCCATTCACATCCCACTTTAAGTTATCCTAATGCCATCGGTGCTCTGTGATTAGTAAGGGATTGCTGAAGGTGGGATGTAGGTGGAAAGAAAAAGTTTGAAAACCACTGTTATAATCGCCCCTGATTGACTCGTTATGTGCGCGGTTTCAGAGCTCCAAAGGAAATGGGCCAATGACAATTTTTCTCAAGCAAAATATTTCAGTAACATTTGGGTCTAGAGCAGTGATTCTCAACCTTCCCTTCCCACTCACATCCCACATTAAGCAATCCCTTACTAATCACAGAGCACCGATGGCATAGGGATTACTTAAAGTGGAGAGCAAAAGGTTGAGAACCACTGGATTAAACCTTTCCCCATCCATGGAAAGCCATAGGCAGCCCAAGCCCTTCTTTGGGTATGTCGAAAATCAGGCAAATAGTCAAATAAGAAGGTGGGTATAGACGAAGTGGAAGGTGCACAAGTTAACAGGTGGCAGTGGGAAGGAACTGATGAGCACGGGGCCCGAGGACTGAGAATGAGGCTCGCTGACGTGAGGTAGGAAGGGAAGGGGCTGCAGTGCTGGAAGGACGAAGGAAAGAATAGGGGCTAGGGGGTTTGACATGGACGTGATGGACCAAAGAGCCTTTTCCTGTCCTCTCCGAGAGAGCGCTGTGGGGATGTGAGCTCGGCCTGAGTTCCACATTCATCGGTCCCCGGTCATACAGCATCCAATTACATGCCGATGAAGGGTCCCAACCCAAAGAATGTTCCTCCATGGATGGTGCCCGACCTCTCAACATTTGCTCAAGATTCTAGCATCTACCGTTGTGTTTCCTTGCAGCTTAGTATCACCTTGGCCAACACCCTTCACGGTTATAGTTCCTTAGTGAACACAACTATTTTGAAATAAGTTGATGATATCTTGATGTCCTGAATTGGCACCATAGATTGGGCCTGCATTCATATGGCATCTCTGCTCATCCAAAAACACCTTACAGACAATGTAGTACTGTTGAGGCCATTGTTGGAAAATGAGAAATGAGCTGACCAAAATACACAAGGCAAACACCCACACGATGTTTGGAGCATAATAGAGCAATGTTTTAAGTAAACAGGATTTAAGCCAGAACGTTCTGGCTTGGAATCAAGAATTTCATTCTCTTCACAGTTTTAAAATGCAGCAGTGCCCACCCGTGTTATAGATTCCAGGTAGTCAGGACAGAAAACATTGTTCCATATATAAACATTGGAAAAAAGAAAAGCTTTGTTTTGTGCGATTTACCTGGAATATACAACACAGATCTGAGCCAAATGATCCTGCTGGCCTGTACTCCTTGTATTCCATCGGCCCCACTCCTATTCCCATCCTTTGACTTCTCCTTTTATCCCCTTTTCTCTCTCTCTCTCTCTCTCTCTCTCTCTCTCTCTCACTCTCTCTCTCTCTCTCTCTCTCTCTCTCTCTATCTATCTATCTATCTCTCTCTCTCAAGACCACAGCTCTTTGTAATTTTATTTTTTATGTGACCTAGACAAAGAGGCGGAAGGATGGGTCAGTAAGCTGATACGAAGGCTGGAGGAGTCATGGATAGTAGGTTACAAAAGAATAGAGGCAGGATGCAGGATTGGGTGGGAAAGTGGCAGATGGAGTTCAATCTGCATATGTTTTAGGATCACAGAACTAAATGTGGAGGAAGCTTAGGGACCACTTTTGTGCTGGGTTCAGGATAGGTTGGTCCCACTGGGACAGGGAAAAAATGGTAGGAAAAGGGAACCATGACCGATGAAACAGATGAAGTAACTAGTCAAGAGGAAGAAGGAAGCCTATGTTAGATATAGGAAGCAGGAAACAGGAAGGGCTGTGAGAAGTATATGGTAGCCAGGAAGGAGCTTACAAAAATACTTGGGAGAGCTCAAAGGGGGCATGAGAAGGCCTTGGCATGTAGGATTAAGGAGAAACCCCAAGGCATTCTAGGCCTATGTGAAGAGCGAGAATGAAGGTGGAGTCGCTAACGGATAAAGGAGGCAAAGTGTCTGGAGGCGGAGGAGGTTGGGGAAGTCCTAAATGAATGCTTTGCATCAGTATCCACAAGAGAAATGGACTTTGATCAGGGTGAGGTCGGAATAGAATGGGCCTGTGCGCTAGACAATGTGGAGATTAAGGAAGCGGAAGTGTTGGATCTTTTTGAAAATATCAAGATTGATGTCCCCCAGGCCCAGATGAGATGTACCTCAGGCTGCGGTGGGAAGGGAGGGAAGAGGAAGTTGGGGTAGTAGCTGTGATCTTTGAATCCTCTTTGGTCACTGGAGGAATGGAAAATGGCAGATGTAGTCCCTTTGTACAAAAAAGATAATAGGGAGTGTTATGGCGTATATTATATTATATCTAAACACGTTTTTAAAAGAGATAGATTTTGGGGGTTTAGTGTAGGTCACTTCACCAACAGATACTTACACCACATCTCATTTAAAATGTAAGAGCCTTGCTGAAGCTAGACATTCAGGCAACAGTGGCTTTGCAAAAGGAAATGGAACTACTTTGGAAAGAACTTCAAAAGCAGGTGCAAATGGAGAAGTCCAGGCTCAAGTGCAGATAAAGATCTTTCAAAGATTGGGTTCTGAGCCCTGGAAGGAGTCATTTGGTTTTTACAAGCCAAGAGAGGAAAAAACAAACAGGATTCATCTCTGAGCGAGAGAGAGAGAGAGAGAGAGAGTGAGAGAGAGAGAGAGAGAGAGAGAGAGAGAGAGAGAGAGAGAGAGAGAGAGAGAGAGAGAGAAAGAGAGAGAGAAAAAGAGAGAGAGAGAGAGAAAGAGAGAGAGAGAGAGAGAGAGAGAGAGAGAGAGAGAGAGAGAGAGAGAGAAATCAGTTCTTGTAGTAGTTGAGGCTGCAACATGGCAAGCTGGCAGCTTGTTGAAAACCCCATTTTGAAGGCGGGTTGTGAGTTCTGAGTTCAGCCTGTTCAAAACCCTTGTGGTCCTTACAAGAGGAAATGGCTGGCTAGAGTGTTTCACCTGAAATAAGGGAAACAGGAGGAACTCTGTGCTGACCTGGAAGAAGATGTTATCACTTGGAAAACCCATGATAGGGCAAATTTCCTCGGCAAGACACTGAAGAGGGTGATCGGAGGGAATCAATTTGGTTGGTCCAATGAGCAACAAATCTCTCTCTGAAACCAACAAGAACCTTCCGGAGTGCTAACCATTTACCTTTAAGCACCAGAACCTGGTGAAGATTCATAAACGTTAAATTCTGTGCACAGTATAAGAATTGCCTGATACCGGTGAACTTGGAAAAGTGAATGATTAGACTGTGAAACAAAGAACTTTCCTGAACATATACACATTACATACACGTGCACTTTGAATGAGAAGGGAGTTAAGTTAGGTTAAGTTAATAGTAATAAGTTACAGTTTGATCTTGTTTTTATGGTTAAAGAAAATTAAAAGCAACTTTTTTTAAGTAACCATTGTCATGATAAATATCTATTGCTGCTGGGTTTTGGAGTCTTCTGGGCTCATAATAAGAGAATGCTAGGAATCCTGAGATCAGTTGTGTGCAAACTAATGGAGAGAATTCTTAATGAAAGGATCTATGACCATTTGGAGAAGTCCAGTCTACTCAAGGATAGGCAGCATAGCTTGGTGAAGGGAAGGTTGTGTCTCATGAGCCTAACTGAGATTTTTGAGGAGGTAACAAAAGAAATTGATGAAGATAGGACAGTAGATATGATCTATGTGGATAGTAGCAAGACATTTGACAAGGTCCCCCATGAGAAACTCATCCAGAAAGTTATGAAGCAGGGGATCCATGGAACTTTGTCTGAGTGGATAAAAAATTGGCTTGCGGTTATAAAGCAGAGTAGCAGTAATATAAGGAAAGTATTTTGCCTGGAGGTCGGTGATTAATGGTGTACCGCAAGGATCTGTTCTGGGATCCTTGCTCTTTGTGATTTTTATAAATCACAAGAGACAAAAGGATGGGTCAGTAAGTTTACAGATGATATGAAGGTTGGAGGAGTTGTGGATGGAAATTATCAAAGTTACAAGAGGATAGAGACAGGATGCAGAGTTGGGCAGAGAATTGGCAGATGGAGTTCAATCTGGATAAGTGTGAGGTGATGCATTTTGGAAGGTCAATCCAGAAGGCTGAGTATAGGGCTAATGGTCAGTTTCTTAAGAGTGTGGACCAACAGAGGGACCTTGGGGTCCAAATCCATGCACAGGTTGATAGAATAGTTAAGAAGGCCTATGGGATACTTGGCTTAATTAATGGGGGGCGGGGGTTAAATTCAAGAGAGATCATGTTGCAACTCTAAAAAATCTCTGGTAAGACAACACTCATTGCGTTCAATTCTGGTCGCCTCCTTATAGGAAGGATGTGGAAGCTATGGAGAGGGTGCAGAGGAAATTCACCAGGATGTTGCCTGGATTGGGAAACGTCTTATGAGGCAAGGTTGGCAGAGCCGGTCTTTTCTCTTTGGAGCATAGAAGGATGAGAGGAGGCTTGATAGAGGTCAACAAGATTATGAAAAGCATAGATAGGGTGGACAGTCAGCGTCTGTTTCCCAGGGCAGGAATAGTGAACACCAGAGGACATGAGTACGAAGTGAAGGGAGGGAAGGTTAAGGTAAGTTTTTTTTTATGCAGAGAGTTGTGGGTGACTGGAGTGCCTTGCCAGGGATGGTAGTGGATGTTGAAACATTAGGGGCATTTAATAAACTCTTGACAGGCACATGGATAGAAGAAAAATAGTAGGAAGGGTTTCATTTTTTTTCCTAGGAATATATAGGTTGGCACAAAATCATAGACCAAAGGGCCTGTTCTGTGCCATGAACTCATCTAAAAAAAATTGATAAAAGCCTCTGATCTGCTCCCCCATCCAGTTCCAATGGGAGTCTCCACTCATATAAAAAAAACTCTCATATCCCAGCCAGATTAGTTAGTAACCATCTTCTCTTCATGACTTTTTTTAATTTTAAAAGCTTCTATCATGGTTCCTTCTATCCCCTTATTGTAATGTATAATGTTGCAGAATATTTGGTCATTCACGATAGCTGTTATGGGTTAGTGCAGCACTTAGCACTACACCATTACAGGTGCCAGCGTTCGGATCCAGGGTTTGAATCCTGCGCTGTCTGTAAGGAGTTTGTACCTTCTCCCCGTGTCTACGTGGGTTTTTCCCAAGGAACTCCTGTTTCCTCCCACTGTTCAAAATGTACTGGGGGTTGTCGGTTAATTGAGTGTAAATTGGCCGGCACGGGCTTGTGGGCCAAAAAGGCCCGTTACCGCACTGCATGTCTAAATTTTTAAAATTTTAATTTATTTTCAGAAACAACCTTGAAAATATTTGACTGCCATTTCGAGTTCCATTTAATAGCTTGGACCAGACTGCGATCTATGGTTTTTTTCACAATATTGCAGACCATTCAGCCCATTAGTCTATAACTACCATCAATTCATTTCCACATTCAACAGGAATAGAATATAAGATCAGGGATGTGATGTTTAAGGCCCTGGTGAGACCCCACATGGAGAATTGTGAGCAGTTTTGGGCTCCTCATTTAAGAAAGGATGAGGTGACGTTGGAGAGAGTTCAGAAGAGGTTCACAAGGATGATTCTGGGAATGAAAGGGTTATCAAATGAGGAGCATTTGATGGCTCCTACCCTGCATCAATTGGAATTTAGGAGAATGAGGAGGGAATTCATTTCAAATGTTGAATGGCACGAACAAAGTAGATGTAAAGGCTGTTTCCCATGGTGGGAGAGTCCAGGACAAGAGGGCACAACTTCAGGATCAAAGGGTACAGAGATGCAGAGGAATTTCTTCAGAGGGCGGTAAATCTGTGGAATACTTTGCCTCAGGTGGTTGTGAGGGCCAGGTTACTGGGTGTATTTAAGGCAGAGATTGATCGGTTGTTGATTAGCCAGGGCATCGTTCTGGGCAGAAGCCCGGGCAGGGGTGGCTGAGTGGGAAAATGGAAGAGCTTCTGATTAGATGGCGACCTGACCTGATCTCACCCTGCAGTTCCGGGCAAACCCACCTCACCAGGCATGCAGTGCCGCTAATCCAGGATCACGTGCCACAACAGAGGGCAAATCGTCCCACCCCAGATATTTTGTCAAAGCAGACACACATCATAAGCTGAAGCCAGCATGTGCAGTCAGATCCCAGCAGCCTCAGGTCAGGCAGCTGACTGCACACAGCATGTAACTAACAATGATGTCTGCATGAAATAGTATTCCTTATGTATATATTTTATTTTTTAATAACATGTAATCTGTGTACCCCACAGCCGATAATTAAGTATGTTGTCACATTGGAAGATAGGTGTGCTGTAGCTATTATCCGGTATAGACAGTAATAACAGCCTCCATAGAGTGTAGCTAACTGAACTGTTAATGAATGAATGAAGGAACAGTTGATTTGCACTGTCAGATAGGAATCTGTCCTGGTTTTGCTCCTGTCTCCAGTAATGACCTGGGTAGCAGGGGCTGGGAGTGCAGTCAATAATGAAAGCACCGAAATGCTCGTGGAACTCAGCAGGTCGCGCAGCGTCCACAGGAGGTGAAGATATAGAACCGACGTTTCAAGCCTGAGCCCCTCTTCCAGGTGCAAGGAAAAAGCTGGGAGGTGAATGAAGAGGCTCGGGGAAGGAGGAAAGGAAGGGCAGGGAGGGGAGCACAGCACCGAGGCCAATAATTGGATGTGGAGGGGAAAGGTGAGAACTGATGGGGGGGGGGGGAGGCCCTGTGAGGAAACGAAACAGAGGGAAAAAGGAGAGAGAAGAGAGAAATAAGGATAGATGGGGGAGGGGTTTTTAATAGAAACCAGGGAAGTTAAGAGTAATGCTATCTAGCTGGAGGGTGCCCAGATGAGATAGGAGGTGTTGATCCTCCACTGGCCCTGTGAGAGCAGAGTTGAGGAAAGGAAACAGAGGGAAAAGGAGTGAGACCAGATGGACAGAGTGATAGGAAGGAGAAATAGGGTGGGGGGCGGGGGTATCTCGCAGAAACCAGAGGTTTTTATTAAAGGTATCCAGCTGGAGGGGGCCCAGACAGGATATGAGGTGCTGTTTCTCCCAATCCGCAGGTGGGTCTCAGTCCGGCTGCACATGAGGCGATGGACAGACACGTCAGCATGGGAATGGGTTGGGGAATCGAAGGGGATTGCCACTGGGTAGGTTTATAAATAAATAAATTGGTGGTGGTGCATGTCGGTGTAGTGTCATCATGACCACCTGCCGACTGCAGGGGGCGATCTCCGTACCCGCAGGAAGACCTCCTGAGGGGCTGACTCCGCCTGGCCGGCTGTCAATCAGCCAGCCTGAATATAGACCTGAGCCGGCCCCTCCTGAGCCAGTCACATGGGGAGACGCCAAGGCTTGAACTGGTGTTTAGACTTTTACTGGAATAAAGCCAGTTGAGTTTTGAGCTTGCTCGCTGCTACCTCAGCGCCCCACAGTCGGTAGGGAGTGCTCTCCAATCCCAAGCCAATTGCAGTGTGGTCAGGAAAGAAGGTCACAGTTGCCAGTATCATTTACATTTAATTTTTTTTTCATTTAATTTTTTTTGCAGCATGGTGGAAACTAATTCTCGCCATTTAAACCCATGCCACTCAATAACTGTACACCCACATTAACCTACAGCCACTGCACATTTTGAAGGGTGGGAAAAACCAGAGTACCCGGGAGAATGAGACTTAGGACACAGGTAAAACGTAGAAACTCCTTACAGACAGCCCGGCTTCGAACCCAGGTTGCTTGGCCCTGTAATAGCGCGGAGCTGTCCATTATTCTACCTGTATCCTTGCATGGTCCATTGAAGAGAAATAGCTGAGACTGACAGAATGTTAGATTGTATGCATCGCAATACAATGGGCCACACTTTTAACTTCTGCTAGTATCAACAAGCTGGTTACCTGCAACATATCCTTCCTTAAAGAGTCCACTTACACAGGTTCTTACAAATAAAGCATGTTTGGTTATAAGATAAAAATTGTATCAAGAGTACTGTTACATGCAGATACCATTCACGACAGTCTACGCCAGTGGTTCTCAACCTTTTTCTCTCCGCTCACATCCCACTTTAAGTAATCCCCGTGCCATTGGGGCTCCGTGATGAGAAAGGGATTGTTTAAGGTGGGATGGGGGTGGAAAGGGAAGGTTGAGAATCACTGCTCTTGGCCCAATTATGACTGAAAGATTTTGCTTGAGAAAAATGGTCATCGGCCCATTTCCCCTGGAGTTCTGAAACCGTGCACATAATGAGTCCATCAGGGACAATTAAAACAGTGGTTTTCAAACCTTTTTCTTTCCACCCACATCCCACCTTAAGCAATCCCTCACTAATCACAGAGCACCGATGGCAGAGGGATTACTTAAAGTGGTTTGTGAGTGGAAAGAAAAAGGTTGAGAACCACTGGTTCTACGCTGCAATTTGTAGTTGTAATTTCCTGGATCCATTAAAGGACCATTATTCAGTAATTATCTCCTAGCCTCGATACAGGCCTGATCCAAAACATTGACTGATCGTTTCTGCCCTGACCCGTTGACCTCCTCCAGCCTTTTTCATTCACAAACAGGTGTTACTGTGGCTCGTTTTGCTCTCCAGAGTGGCTGAGGGTGGCTAATTACCTGGAAATGGCCCAGAAGGGAATAATCCTTAGAATAATGAATCTCAAAGGCTCAAAGGATTCTTTACCCCAAGAGCGTCCTGGTCTGATTCTATTCACTTTGTGACACCGTTAAACAACATGGAAACAGGCCACTTGACCCCCTCCATTGTCCACACTAAGCAATGGGTGCATATCTGGATTAATCCCATCTTCCAATACTTGATCTATAGCCTTCCATTGAAAACACAGAGATGGTGGAGGAGCTCAGCCTGTCTCGCAGCGTCCATAAGAGCTAAAGATATATTACTGACCTTTTGGACCTGAGCCCTTCATCAAGGTATTACCTCTGAGGGACGTTGACAGACCCATCGGTTCCTCCTGCATTTCTGTGTTACCTCGAAGAAGGGCTCAGGGCCTCCTGTGGATGCTGCAAGACCTGCTGAGTTCCTCAAGCATTTCTACAATAATCACAGCGTCAGCAGACCTTCGTGTTTCACCATAGCCATCTGTGATTGGGAGCGCAGTAGTCAGTTCTCCCCCCCTCATTACAGGAAGGATGCTTTAGAAAGAGTGCAGAGATTTCCCACAATCTCCTTTCTTCATTCCATAAGACCAGAATTAGATCATTCGGCCCATTGAGTCTACTCTATTGTTCAAATCAATGGTAATGTTTTTTCTCAAATCTATTCTCCTGTCTTCTCTCAATAACCTTTGATACCCTTACAAACCAAGAACCTATTAACCTCCACTTTAAATACACCCAATGACTTGGTCTCCACAGCCGTCCGTGGCAACGAATTCCATAGATTCACCCCCTCCCTTCCCCGGGTGAAGAAACTTTTCTTCATCTCTGTTCTAAAGGGATGCCCTTTTATCCTGAAGTTGTGCCCTCTGGTCCTAGATACTCCCACTACCGGGAACATCTACTTGGAATGACGCAGAGAAGCTTAGCGTGGCCCCTGCGCAAGGAACACACAAATTCGTGAAGCGTTCCATAGTTTGCCTTAACCTTCTCACCAATATACTCCTTTGGGGCTGGCACGGTCACTGTTGCAGCGCCAGCGATCGGGACAGGGGTCTCAAATCCAGCACTCTCTGTAAGGAGTCTCCCTGTGTCTATGTGGGTTTCCTCTGGGAGCTTCGGTTTCCTCCCACTGTCGTATGTCATTGGGCAGCACAGGTTTGTGGGCTAAAGCAGGCTGTTACCAAGCAACTCTACGTCCACTCTATCCAGCCTTCTCATTATCTGGCAGGTTTCAACGCAATTCCTTCTCATTCTTCTCAACTCTAGCAAGGAAAGGCCCAGAGCTCCTCATATGTTAACCCCCTCAACCCCGAGACCATTCTCACAAACCTCTGGACTCTTTCCATTATTAGCATCTTTCCTTAGACGTGGGGCCCAAAACTGCTCACAGTACTCCAAATGTGGTCAGACCAATGCTTTGTAAAGCCTCAGCATTTATGTTTTTATATTCTAGGCCTCTCAAAATAAATACAAACATTGTATTTTCCTCCCTAACTACCGACAAGGCCTGCAAGTTAACGAATGTGCCATCAATCACTCAAAAGACTGCTGTGGAGAAGCCAATGGGCTTTTCTTCACAAGAAGAAAAGCACATCCAGACTGTTCGACTGCCCTGCACTGAGGAGGGGGCTGTGGAACACTCACCTTTATACAGGAGCCTGTGGGAAGGGGTCACAGGTACAACCAATAGGTGTGCCCGACCAGACAATTATACATGGCATTGGCTTACCCCATTAACCCATGGTGAATCCTGCACTCAGAATCCCAAGTCCCCTTGGACCTCCGCTTTCTGAATACTCTCTTCATTTAGAAAGTCGTCTTCGTCTTTATACCTTCCACCAAAGTGTACATTTGTCACTTTATTGCACATTCTCCCAACCTGACCGAGTCTCTCTGTAAGCACCCCGATTCCTCAGCCCCACCTATCTACCTACCTTCATATCATCCGCCAACCTGGCCACCAAGACATCGACTCCATCATCCAAGTCATTAGGCACAATGTTAAAAACAGTGGACCCAACACTGACCCCTCGCTGAGCGCCACTGGTCATCGGAAGCTGGCCAGAAAGCTCCTTATAATTCCCACTCTTTTCCTTCTGCCCATCCGCCAATCGTCATGAAACATAAAAGCAGAATTGGCCCATTTCATCTCCATTTTTGGACTTCTATTGGATGTGATAATAGATTGCAGAAAGGAACTGAGGTTTAAGAATGTCCATGAACTGCGTGCTGAGCAGTCCTCTCCGCTCCCACAGTAGATTTCAATTTAGATATACAGCAGTGTAACAGGCCATTTTGGCCCACAAGCCCATCCCACCCAATCTACAACCCCCCAGTACGGTGGGAGCCCCCGGGGAAAACCCTATGGGTAGAACGTACAAACTCCTTACAGACAGCGTGGGAATCGAAGCCAAGTCCCGATTGCTGGCGCTGTAAAGTCGTTGCACTAACCGCTACATCAACCGCTGAGGTGCATGGCCCATTGAGTGATGGGCGCTGACTCTCTGTCATCTCCAGAAGGAGATGAATGGGTTCTAGGTTAAGGAACAGACTGCAGGACGAAAATAAAAAGGCAATCCGCCGTCTGCGCTATCTCCAGCTTCTGATCGCCCTAGGAGTTGGGAGAGGAATTTTCCAAAATATTTCTTCCCTCATTCTCCCCCAGGGCTTTTGCTGTGTTTTGCCAGGTGTTTTTTTTTTCATCTGCCCTTCGATGTTAAGCTCGTATTTATTTTAATTAACACTATGGTTTTCAAGAGGTAAATCCAGAAGTGAAAGTAAGCCAGTCTGGACTGCTGGTGGTGGCACAGTCAATACTAATGGGCTCGATCAGCGATGTCAATTATTCCATCAGAAATTTGAGTTAAGGGCTCACTTAGGTAAATCACAGTATAGCATTTCTTGCCACTAACTACACACACCTACGTTTACCGTCTATATTCGTGCAATTGTTGAACATTGGAGGGGGGGTGGGGTGGTCATCCTTTACACTAGTCAAACTTTTGACTGCGGTAAGTATATAACCATATAACAATTACAGTACAGAAACAGACCATCTTGGCCCCTCTAGTCCACACCGATTTAAGTGATTTAACCAATCTAGTCCCACCTACCTGCTTCCTATCTATAACCCTCCAAACTCCTCCCATCCATGCACTCATCTGACCTTCTCTTAAATGAAAAAAATCAACCCTGCTGCAACCACCTCTTCCGGAAGGTCATTCCACTCAGCCACCACACTCTGAGTGAAGACGTTTCCCCTCATGCCTGTGTCATTCAAGGCGTAGGTAGCTCAGATGTCCGGGACCAGGTGTTGAATCCGCGTTCGGGATGCTGGGAGTTCGAATGGGCGGGGGGGGGGTCGGAAACAAGGATCCGCGGCCGAGGCATCGGGAGCTCCAGTGGGCAGGCGGCCTGATCCGCAGTCAGGGGTCAGGAACTCAGATAGGTGGGTGGTCGGCACCAAAACAAAAGGGGTGACTTTTACATGAGTCATGCAAAAACACACAATTTTGGAGCCAAAAAAAGAGGGGTGTTGACCAATACACGGTAACGAAGATTAATACGGAAACTTTAAAGGAGATTCACAGGATTTGAGTTGGTGAGGTAGTTAAATCAGGACAGAGTGAAACATGAAAGTCTGCCAACCCTGTGATTGCAGTCAAAACACAGAAATGCTGGAGGAACTCGGCCGGTCTTGCGGCATCCACGGGAGGTAAAGAGATACAACCGACGATTCGGCCCCAAGCCCTTCCTCAAGGTAAGAGTGAAAAAAGAAAAGCATCTGAATTAAAGGCTGGGGAAAGAAAAGGAGAAGTGGAAAAAAAACGTCTGCAGACGCTGTGGTTGAAGTTAGAACACGCAGTAAATGCTGGAGGATCTCAGCCGGTCTCGCAGCGTTCACGGGAGGTAAAGACATGCATCCGACGTTTTGGTCCCGAGTCCTTCTTCAAGGTATCAGCTAAGACCAGGCAAGCATCTCAATATAGACTGAGAGAGGAGGGTGGGGGAATGGGAGGGGGACGAGGCCAGGCCAACAAGCAAAAGGGTGAATTGGATGTGAAAAGAGCAAAGGTGAGAATTAATTTTGGTTCTGTGAAAGGCGACAGAAGGAAGAGAGAGAGGGAGAGAGCAAGAGAGAGAGAGAGAGAGAGAGAGAGCTGGAGAAAAGGATGCAGGGGAAGAAGATGAAGGGAGGCATGTCCTAATGGAGATATCGGTGATATTTCTTTACCTCCTATGGTCGCTGCGAGACTGGCTGAGTTACTCCAGCATTTCTAAATCATGGCCGAATTTACACAGATGGGCGCAAGATGTGTTGTTGTAGAACTGAAACTCAGAGGGCTATAGGTAAGGCTGGATAAGCCGAGTCTTTTCGTCCTAGTGTGCAGGGGGGCTGAAGAACCTTACAGAGGTTTACAAAAATCATCAGGGCATAGATAAGGTAAGGATGAGACCACACTTGGAGTATTGGGTTCATTTCTGGTCACTTCATTATAGGAAGGATGCGGAAGCTATGGAGAGGGGGCAGAGGAGACTTACCAGGATGTTTCCTGGATTGGGAAATAACTCTTAAGAGGCAAGGTTAGCAGAGCTGGGACTTTTCTCTTTGGAGCATAGAAGGAAGAGAGAAGACTTAATAGAGGTTGAAAAGATTCTGAGATAAGTGAGACGGGGAGTGACTTTTTCCCAGGGTGGGAGTAGCAAACACCAGAGGACATCCGTACAAAGGGTAGGGATGACATCAGGGGAAATTTTATTACACAGGGAGTTGCGGGCACCTGGAATTCATTGCCAGGGGCGTGGTGGAGGCTGAAACATTAGCGGCATTTACAGACACATGGATGAAAGAAAAATAGAGGGTTATGAGGTAGGAAGGATTTTGTTTCTTTTATGATCGGAATATATAGATCAGCACAACATCAAGGGTTGAAGGGCCTGTACTGTGCTGTAGTATTCTGTGTTCTATGTTCGAGGGTAGATAGTCATCATCTCTTCCCCAGGGTAGATGCATGGATGTGAGGGGATTGGAGGACAGGGAGCAGGTAGGTGGGACTAGTGGAGTTCACTTAAACCGGCGCAGACTGGAGGGGCTGAGATGGCCTGTTTCCGTACTGTAATTGTTCTATGGTAATATGGGTAGTGTGTTATCGTGTGTGTGTGTGTGTGTGTGTGTGTACATATATATATAAAAAATATCTACATTTCCCAGCATTCAATGAGTGTAGTTGGGTGGAAACCAGAAGTAACATATGTTGGGAGTTGGTTGAAGCAGTTTAAGGAAAATAACACTTAAATAACTTTATTTTCCTTGAGCTGCTCCAACAACCAATTTCCGACATATGACACTTCTGGTTTATGCCCAACCATGCTCATTGAATGCTGGGAAATGTAGTCTGTACTGACACTAACACAGGTGGGGGAAGCTAACGGAACATAAATTTCAGTGGAGAGGTTTAAAATGGAAAGTGGGGGACACCTTTTTCACACAGAGAGTGATGGCCTCTGCAAGAAGAACAGTAGAGGTTGGTTCAATTGTGACTATTAAGACATTCACTCAGGTATATGGATAGGAAAGATTTAGAGGGTAATGGGCCAAATGGGTGCAGTTGGGATTAGTTTGAGTAGACAACTTGATTGGTAAGGACAAGATGGGCTGAAGGACCTGCTTCCATGCTGTAAAACTCTGAGTCCAGAAACAAGAATTGCTCTTGGCCACTCGAGGCATCCAGGCAGATGGCTCATAGTTTGGCTTGATGTAGGTTTCAAGGAGGGTAAAGGGCGAGAGAGATCATAGGGAGGGAATTACAGAGATCAGGTCCCACTGACTGAAGGCATAGACACCAGTGACGATACTTTGATTAGGATGTACGAGGAGGTGGAATAAGAGGGTCAGAGAATATCTTGGGATGGGAGAGATTACAGAGTTTACAAGGGGAAACATTCAAAAATAAAGGGGAAAATAAAATTTGGGGTGGTTGCTTAACCAGAAACCAGTCAAGTTCATGGGTAAAGGGTGAGATTGTGCAAGATAGGACATATGCAATAGCCTTTTGGAAAGCCTCAAGTATTTACACTGATGGACCGAAATAGTGAGCAGATAAGTAAGACAGGGCCAGAGTCCAACAAAGTGCCCATCAGTGAAAGCGTAGCCTGCAAGGAACCATTCTCTATATCTATTGCCAGCAGCATTACAGGTCAAAACTACTCGATGAGAGAATCACCTCCCGAACAGAATATCTCCCAAACCAGCGAGAGAGGGACCTCAGAATGTAGTTAAACAAGAAAACCTGCAGGTAAAAAATTTGGATAGGTATTTGGTTGGGATGGGTATGGAAGGTTGTGTTCTGGTGTGCAGGTCAATGCACACCAGACCACAGAATAATCGTATAGACAGATGAGATGGGCCAAAGGGCCTGTTTCTTCCCTGTTGTGTTCTATGGGTCTGTGTCAAAATCAAGTTCAAAGCACCAAAATTTTCCTGATTCCTGGTGGAGGGCCCAGGCCCGAAATGTTAGTGATCCTTTACTTCCTGACAACGCTGCAGGACCTGCTGAGTTTCCCCAGCATTTTTGGGTCTCACACCTCTGAACGTAGACCACCCTGCTCTCTTTAGTATCGGAGTCAGAGAGGCCTGTAGGAAATGCAAGACTTAGCAGGAAGTCTACCAAAAGAAAATCCAAACAACTCTGGAGACTCAAGAGCTAATAATTATTTTAAATGTGTCCTTCAAACCTTTCTCCATAAATTAGGTGGTGGACAATTTTGCAAATCAAATTATCTACGGAATCTACTGTGAGTGAAGTGCGCAGTGAAATGTCTACTACGAAAAGAACTCACTGCCTAAAGGCATCTGGAGCCAGTCTGAATGCACCTTGGAAGGAAATGAGGGAGGAATTAAGCGAGGTTCTGGTTAATATTCTTCAGTGCTCGATGGGACTTTGAGAATGTAAGAAGAATCAAATTAATAATTCCCATGGCCTGGAGTACGCCTCCCCACCCTCTCTACTGCACACCTCCCCCACGGCCAACTCTGATCCAGTAAAGTGTCTTTGTTCAGCAAGATAGGCAATCAAGCAGTACTGCAAAATTCTTGCTTCAACGACAAGGGGAATTTGCATTTATATATCACCTGCTGTGGCCTCATGCTATCGCAAAATATTTCACAGTCAAATAAATGGGCTTGGATGCATTAGGAATTGTGCCACAGCACGGAATGTTTCAGCGGTTCAAACACGGAGCTATCAAACTACCAACTTCTATTCCAGTGGGTTTAACAGCCACGGCAGATCCTTAGAACCCCATAAGTCCAAAAGATATAGGGAGCAGAACTAGGCCATTCGGCCTGTCGACTCTGCTCTGCCATTTCATCATGAGCTGATCCATTCTCCCTCTCAGCCCCACTCCCTGGCCTTCTCTCCATAACCTTTGGTGCCCTGATTCTTTGGATACCTAGCAATCTCTGCCTTAAATACCCCAACGATCTGGCCTCCACAATTACCCATGGAAGCAAATTCCCTTGGTTCACCGCTCTCTGGTTGAATAAATTTCTCCTCATCTCTGTTTTAAATGGGCACCTTTCAATGCTGAGGTTGTGCCCTCTTGTCCTTGACTCCCCTGCCATGGGAAACAATTTTGCCACATCTATTCTGTCCAGGCCTTTCAACATTCAAAATGATTCTATGAGTTTACCCCCCTCATTCTTCTAAACTCCAAGGAGTGCAGTCCAAGAGCCATCAAACATTTCTCATTTGCTAATCCCTTCATTCCAGGAATCATTCTTGTAAATTCAACTTTTTGTGGATGTTCCAAATTATTTAATGGGGGAGGTATGTACTGGTTTCGCGCAACGCCTTTACAGCGCCGGCGATCGGGACCGGGGTTTGAATCCCGCGCTGTTTGTATGTTCTCCTTGTGTCTCCATGGGTTTCACTGGGGGCTCCGGTTTCCTCCAACCACTTAAAATGCACTGGGGTGAAGGTTAATTGGGTGTAAATATGGCGGCACAGACTTGTGGGCTGAAATGGCTTGTTAGCATGCTAAATGTGTAAATTTAAATATTCTCCGAACTCTCTCCATTTCCTTTCTTGGTCTCATTTTAATGGTTTTTATGCTAAATCTGGCATATAAGGCAACCCCCATATTTCGGGCTATCTGGGCCTCCCAGAAACAACCCAAATTTTTTTAAACCACCCCAATCGCAAGTAACAAAGCTGTAAATTAAGTAAGTAAAACACCTTGGCCTACTGGGCAGGTGCAGTGACAGAGGTGGAGCAGTGACACTGGGCTCCTGGTGGGGGCAGGAACCTCGGCCTACCGGGCATGAGTGGCGACACCAACTTCAGGGTCCTAGGGAGGAGTGGTAATGGTGGCGCTCAGAGGTGGGGAGGTGCTTCCAGCATCGACTTATACGCCGAATCATCGTCAATCTGTTTTTTTGTGGCAAATTTAAGGTCACAAAAGTATATCTGACATATAAGTCGGACCCCCCCCCCTCACTTTTTGAGAAATTTTTTAGTGTTTCACAACTCGACTTGTATGTCGAAATATACGGTGAAAGCCTTGTTTTCTTTTCAACTCATGCAAAATAAATGACATTTATGATTTTTTAATGTATTTGGTAGGGGAGAAGTACAGAAGAAACCAAACCTTGACTGGTTCACAGGGAAGGGGGCCCATGAAACTTTGAATGGAGTCCTGGGGTGGGGCATAGCCAAAAAAACAGTGGAGAATGGCTGCTTTATCCAACTGTGTCACCATTTCCAGTGAGCTATGGTCTTACGCCTCAGGGTTGCTTTACACATTAATGTTCCCAATGTCCCGACCCTTATCTCTATATCCCATACTAGAGGTTGACTTCCTTCACCCCTCACTGGACTAAACTGCATCTGCCATTGCTCTGCCTGACTTTCCAGCTGGCCCATGCCCCACTGGATCATTCAACAGCCTTGTATGCTAATTGGGACTTCACCAATTTTCAAACCTAGATTTCAGACAACCACCTAATATATTCCAAGAAATGGAAGTCCCAGCACCAGATCCCTGCAGTACCCTACAGCACAGAGCTCCATGGAGATAACATCCTTCCAGTGTGCAGTGAACTGGAATTCACTTTCTATGGGTAAATTAGACGACCAACCCCTCCTCTTGGCTCCACCCCCATCAGTCCTGATAAAAACCCTGCTTTCCCGCCTTACCTCCAATTTACCTGAAGACCTTTGTAGATACTGGCCATTAATTGTAAGCTAATAAAAGCATGTTGTTTTGTGCTCCGAGTACAATCAATCACATTACACAGTGATGCCTTCTTCCTCCTATAAGCAAGCCAAGCTTGCCTTTTCTTCCCCTTCCCCCATTTGCTTCCCTTCCAGTTCTTTCACCGGCACACCCCTGCCTTCTCACCCCCCCTTCCCCCCTTGGTGCTGCTGTCCCCCTCCATCCCTTCTCCACCTATCATCTCCTGCCCTGCCACCTCTCCCTTCACCCTCCCATTCTTTTATTCTGACACTCACCAACATTTTCTTATGCTTTGATGGCGGCCTCAAGCCTGAAATGTCAGTTATGTATCTCCGCCTCTACTTTGTGAAGGACCCTGTCTGACCTGCTGAGTCTCTCCAGCATCATGTGTTTAAACCAAGCCAGTTTTGGATGTCTCTCTCCCTTCATTCTAGATTCTCCTACTCATGGAAAGATATTGATATCCCCATTTCATGCCGTCTTGATCTTGTATGCATTAGATCGTCCTCAGTCATCAAAATGATAAAGAATATAGATTGATTTTGTTTTGGCAACTTATGATAAATGCTTCACCCCAGGAACTGGCCACGTCAATATCTTTCAGACTACCTCTAATGCCAGTCTATTCTTTTGAAAATAGTGGCACAATTGGCGAAGAGGTCACCACAACAACAGCGACTGGGAATGGGGTTCCCGCGCTGTCTGTAAGGGGGCCTCCGGTTTCCTCCCGCAATTCAAAAACGTGCCGGGGGTGTAGGTCAATGGGGTGCAAATTGGACGGCATGGGCCCGTGGACCAAAAGAGCCTGTTACTGTGCCAGATGTATTTTTTAAAATCCGGACTGCTCGGGGATTGGGTCGGTCCAGATTTTCGCTTTTTCCGGATTCTCAGACAGTACATCTCTGGTGTTTACACAGTTCACGCACGCACACAACACAATGCACGCAACCACACAACGCACACGTGTATGCATGCGCACAAAAGCCGACAGTTGTCAAGAAACCCAGATTCTCGAGTGGTCCAGATTTCTGGCATCTGAATTTTTGGGCTTTTACTGGATACTGACTGGTTGCATCACAGCCCGATTAAGGAATTTGACTGCCCAGGACCGCAGAAGGTAGCAGACATGACCAGGACCCCCACAGGCTCTGACCTCCCATCCACTGATGACATCTATGTGAGGCTCTCACTCAAGAAGGCAGCTAACATCATCCAGTCCCCTATCACCCTAGTCACAGCCTCTTCTCACGGGTACCTTCAGGGAGAAGGTACAGAAGGATGAAGACCAGAACTTTGATTCAAAAACAGTTTCCAACAGTTATCAGGCTCTTGAACCTCCCCTTATAACACTAATCATGGTCTGATACTGCGAAAATGACTGTGCAGTATTGCAAGGTGATTTGGAAACTATTTATCTATCTGTCTGTTTGAATTGTTATCTATTTATAAATTAATTAATATATAGTTGCGGCGGTGCACATAACTAACGGTAGGCGAACTGGCCGCGTCAAGATGGGGTCGTCTTTTCCGCCAGCTGGGTCGGGTCCGCACGTGCCGGGCAACGTCAGGATATCGTTTCTGGCACAAGGGCAGGACTTACCCATGGCCTTATAGGGCACAGGGCGGGAAGTTTCAATAAACAACTGGAGTGTAAATGAGCCCACCGAGTACTGGCCTCGTTCTTCCCCGCTGCATTTAGCTGCATAGTTTTATAGTTGATTTTTTTTATGAAACTACGGCAAGTAAGAATTTTGGTCCATATGTACATTCTACAAAGTACATTTTTACTATTATTATAAAACTGTCCAGTTTTAGAAGGAGATCCAAGCTGTCATGGTTTTTCCATGGGATTCCTCTAGAGAGAAAATATCACCAAGGTTTATCGTCAGATTCAAATACAGCATTTTTAATGGTTTAGCCCAGACAGGCAGGCTTAAGTTTGTACTTGAACCTGGAGGAGGTTCCGAACCAACAGTTTTGTAACACAGGGACAAGGACGCTCTTTCTTCTCCCATTCAGACCATGCAACTGCACCTCCCGAGATGGCGGTGCCTGTGATCGGCAGTGGCCACGAGGGGTTACAGACGCCGGGCAAGCAGGGGACTCGAGCAGGGCACCAGAAAACAAGGAGACCATCCCCCATCTGAGAAGGAGAAGCAGAGGGGATGACCCCACAGGACAGCGACTGCGGCGGAGGACCAGTGAGGGGGCTCCGCGGCTGAGGAGCACCAAGGCAGGGGCTGCGGGCGACTGCGGTCGAGGAATTCACGCCAGGCGGCTGACTGCTGGTGACTGGCTCAGGACTGGCTGAAGGGGGCAGGGGGGTGCCAGGTGCCGGAACTGGGATGCGAGAGGGTGACGAGGGCGCTGAAGGTTCCCGGTTGGGGTTGGGGAGTGGGAGTGGGGGGGTTCGGATCTGGAACTTGGGCTGCTAATCATTTCCAGCAGGTGTGCTGGAAGCGAATCCATGGACACAGGGTGACTCTGGTCGGGGGGGGGGGGAACACACACACTCTTTTATGCTTCTCTTCGACTGTGAGGAGCTTTCAGACAATTTCTGCCAATGGTGAACTATGTGTCTTACGGCAGATGAAAACGTATTTCGTGTCATATTGCACTTTATTACATGACAATAAATAGAATATTGAATTATGTTGAGGGTGAGATTTCAGTGCATATACAGTGAACAGAGAACAAGAATGCAACCAGCTGAAATGAGCATGGATCAGCAAAAATGCATTCACTCCACGTTACATAAGGAAGGATAAATGAATGGTTACGTGCAGAATTGATGGTACAAGGATTGACAGAAATGATCCAACATGCTATGGAACATGATGGGCCCATCCTAATGTCATCCAAGGAATGCAGTTGCTTGCCGCTGAATAATGTAGGCTGTTGATGGTAGATTAATATCTTGGGAGCTTTGCTGCATTATCTTTAGGGCCCACTATATACTTGTAGCTTTGCTCTTCATGGAAGGTTTCACCGCAACAAAGTCACCCTCCCTTGAGGGAATGAAATAATGAATAGGGTCCACGTTTACGCAAATTATGCAGCTAGTCTCTGTGCAACAGGCCACTTCCCTTTGTAGCTGAACAAAGTTCAGTCCCCCACCTGACGGCCTCAACCCAGGTCTAACAAAGGTGTAAACAGATGAAATTAATACTGACAAAAGCATGAGAAGATAGACTGGCCTTGGAGGCGGCCCAGAGGAGGATCACCAGGCTGGTCCTGGAGATGAGGGAGGTTGACCAACGAAGGGAGACTAAATCCCCTGGGATTAGACTCACTCGAATTCAGGAGAATGAGAGGAGATCTTATAGATACATATAAAATTATGAAAGGGAGAGATAAGATAGAGGCAGGAAAACTATTTTCACTGGTAGGCGAGACAAGAACAGGGGGACACACAGCCTCAAGATTCAGGGGAGTAGATTTAAGACGGAGATGAGGAAAAATTGAGAGGCATGAATCTGTGGAATTTTCTGCCTAGGGAAGCGGTTGAGGCGACTTCATTCAACATATTTCAGTTCGATAGATTTTTACATAAAAAAAGGGATTAAGGGATATGGGGAAAAGGCAGGAATGTGGTGTTGAGTTGATGATCAGATTGAATAGCGGAGCAGGTTTGACTGGCCGGATGGCCGACTCCCGCTCCCATTTCTTATGTGAGAACAAGAAACTTGCTCACACTGGGCACCTTTAAAGTTTTTACCTTGTACAGCGAGAAAGGCTCTTCCGGGAGTAGTCTAACAGGTTATTTCCAACCTGCGTACAGCTGTGCAAGGAACATAAATTACAGAGGATAGGGTTACAATGAATATATGTAGAGTCAGGGAGAGAGGATGGGGAGAAGATCTGCTTGGAGCTTGGTGAGAGTGAATTTTGGAGGAAACCAAGCCACACATTCATTTATATCGTGCTTTTAACATCAGAATGCATCTCAAGGCACTTCATAGAAGTGTTATCAAAGGCAGATTAGCAGTGAGGCATGCAAGCAGGTTTTGGGAATGAGGCCAAGGACGATCAAAGAGGAAGGTTTGAGGAACATCTGAAGCTCAGTTCCCTACCCCCATACATCACTGCCGACAGGGAGACCTCTGCAAGTACGACATTCACCAGCGCAGAGTCTCCAGAAAGGTACTAATCTGTGAGGCATGAAGTAAATGGCTCTGCAGGAGCTCTGCAGCCAGGAAGCAAAAGGTCAAGGTTTGGGATCAGGACCCTGCCTCAAGGCTAGGATGGGAAGGAGGTGGGAGGAATGGGTTGGGGAGGGGGTCAAGAGGGGATATGACACTGGCTTGAAGATAGGTGGGCAGGATAAGGTTTGGGCCGAAGCACGAAAGTCTGCGGACGCTGTGATTGAAGTCAGAGCACACCCGGTCTCGCAGTGTCCATGGGGGGGTAAAGAAACATTACCAATGTTTCGGGCCTGAGCCCTGCTCCAAGGTATAAGCAGGAAAAACAGGAAGGCATCCGAATGGAGAGAGAAAAGGGGGAAAAATGGGAGAAGGAGGAGTCCAGGCCATCAGCCAAAAGGTGTGAACTGGATATGATAAGAGAAGAGGTGAGAATGGATTTTGGCTCCATGAAAAGAGATGGAGGGAAAAGGGAAGAGGGAGCTGTGATTCTTACACAGCCTTGTGGGATTTTACCGTGATGATGTCCCGGCATCGGTCGCTCACACAGGAACAACCAAAACTGCAACTCTCCATTTCTGTCTGCGAATTTACGCAGCAATGCCCCTGCATCAACGTCGGACTCATTAACCAGCTGGTCCCAGAATGCCTGCAGTGCCATTTGTACCGCATGTGTTCTGGGAAAACAGCAATAATTTCCCAGAATGCAGCGGCTGTGTAAAACAACATAAAAGAGATGGATCTGGGGGAAAGGCAACAGGGGGAAGAAGATGGCCAGGATGATTTAATGGAAACCGGAGGTTGATGTTAATGCCATCCAGTTGGAGGGTGCCAAGCAGAAGATGAGATATTCATCCAACGTGCGGGTGGCCTCAGTCCGCCAATGCACGAGACCACGTCAGCGAGGGAATGGGGTGGGAAATTGAAACGGGTGCCACACTATTGCAACGGTGCTCAAAAAACAATCTCCCCAGTCTTTCTCATCGAGAGGAGACCGCAATGGGATGACTGGACGCAACTTCACTTGGAAGGACTGCTTGTGGTGCCAAATGGTGGAAAGGGAGGAGGCGTGGGCACCAGCGAAGCATCTCCTGCGGCCACAGGGGTCGGTACCATGGTAATGATTGGTGGGGAGGGAGGAGTGGAGTCATGGCCCCTGCACAAGAAGGGGAGAGGAGAAGAGGGGACTGCGTGTCCAATGGTGGGAATCACACAGTCAGTGGCAGAAATGGTGGGGGGAAGGATGTGTTGGATACAGAGGCTGGTGGGGTGGGAGGTGAGGGCAAGTGGAATCCCGTCCTGGTCATGCTTGGGTGCAGAGGGGGTCAGGGCAGATGTGCGTGTAATGGAGGATATGCAGGTGAGTTGATGGTTGTAGAGGGAAAATGCTGATAACAAGTGAGTGGAAATCACAGCTTTAGAGGCAGTGATGGGGAGGTTACCAGAGGCAATGAGATGGTAATGGCATGGGTGATAACATCCTAATGGTGAAGTCCTGGTGCAGGAGTTGAAAAAGGAAACAGCTGAGATCTTTGGTCTAACCCCTGAAAAGGTAAACATCCATCTACGAGACCATGGCGACTCCCTTCCAGACAGACTGAACATTTTCGATGCACAGTTCAATGAGAAGAATAGGCTGAAGCCAAAGAAAGTTCCATCTCCCTCTGGAGAGAACAGACCTCTTGCATAGCCATGGAGGAGGTGAGGAGAACCCTATCCAAGGTGAACCCAGTCAACGTACCCAGCCAGGTACTGAAGACCAACCTGATGGGAGACCTTATGTAGATCTTCAACAGGTTATTGAAGAAGTCTATCATCCCTGTGGGTTTCTAAATACCCGCTATCATCCCGGTACCAAAGAGGGCAACCGGCACAAGGCTGAATGACTACTGCCCAGTGGCACCGATCTCCAGAATTATGAAATGCTTCAAGTATCTCCTGATGGATCAAATCAAAGCACAACTCCCAGAGACCACTTCAATTCCACTGATGATTCTATAGCTTGTGCCTGACCCACCAGGAAAACAATGCCTCATACGCTGTTCATCGATTTCACTAGATCACACGATCACAAGATCACAAGTTCAAGGAGCAGAAGCAGGTCACTAGGCCCATCCAGTCTCTTCCGTGACTCTACACTAAGCTGAATTATGCTCACCCCTAGTTCCAGTTTCCAGCCTTTTCCCCATATCCCTTGATGCCCAATGAGATGCCTATCCATTTCCTGTTTAAATACTCCCAGTGATCTGGCCTCCACTGCTTGTGCAGCAGGGAGTTCCACAGATCCACAACCCTCTGACTATAGAATTTCTTCCTCCTCTTTGTTTTCATTGGATAACTTCTAATGTTAAAACTATGACTCCTTGTCCTCGATTCAACCATCAAGGGAAACATCTTATCTGCATTCACTCTGTCAAAATCTTTCAATATTTGAAATGTCTCTATGTGATCCCATTCACTCTCCTATACTCCGAGTACAACCCAAGAGCTGACAAACATTCCTCATATGCCAGCCCCTGCATTCCAGGAATCATCGGGGTAAATCTCCTCTGTACCCTCTCCAACAACATCACATCCTTTCTAGGATAGGGAGCCCAAAACTGTACACAGCTGGTCCATAGAGTCTCAGATCAGTGTTTAATACAATGATACCCTAGAGGCTGGTGGAAAATCCGTCCTCACTGGGACTCAACTCTCATCTCTATAATTGGATTTGGGCTTCCTCATGCAAAGACTACAGTCTGTCCGGGTCAGTCACAGAACGTCGAGCACCGTCACACTGAGCACTGCTGCACCTCAGGACTGTGTGCTCAGCCCGCTCCTGTTCATGCTACTGACCCATGATGGCATCGCCAGATCCAGCTCCAATGGAGTCATCAAGTTTGCAGACAGCCGTTGGCCTCATCAGCAACAACGTTGAGTCGTACGGCAGAGAAGAAGCGCAACATCACGTGAAATGGTGCGACAATAACAACTCGAGTCTCCACATGGAGAAGACGAAGGAGATGACTGTGGATTTCAGGAGGACCAGGAACGACCACCCGCCACAACGTGGAAGTGGAGAGCACCAAGTTGCTTGGAGCCCACTTAAGAAGGGACCCATCCTGAACACAAAGCATCTCCTCACTTGTCAGGAAGGTGCAACAGCGACTGTAATTTCTGAGAAGACGGAAGTGGGAAAGGCCACTGGCAATGCTCCTGTCAGCCTTCTGCAGGAGCTCTATTGAGAATGTCCACACCGGCTGCATCACAGTGTGGTACAGATGCCGAAGGAGCATTGGATCGGAGGTTAATCCATAGGACCATAAAAGCGGCAGAGAGGATCACTGCAGGGAGGTGTATGGACGGCTATGGACCAGGTGCATGCCAATGGTACCAGGCAGAATAACAGTTCAGCACAGACTAGATGGGCCGAAGAGCCTGCTTCTGCCTTGTTGGGTTCTGCGGTTCTATGAATGGTGTGGGGCCAAGTGGAGGGCAGAGCGTTCAGGGGTGGGGTGAGGGGGTGCTCTGAAGATCATCAGGTTGTATCTGTACAATTGAACTTGAGGGGTGGAGAAGTCCAGGCTGGCCATGCCCCATCAACAACGACAAAAGAAGCTGAGAACAGGAAACTAGTCAGGTGAGGAGTGATGTCCAAAGTTCCAGTAGCCCCCATTCTTGTGTCTCTCTCGGTGAAGTACGTCCCCATGTCCTCATCTAATCAGAAATCGGCAGCCAACAAAGGATAGAACAATTAAGTTCCTTCTCCAAGATCCCTCTCTGCCCTGTAGGACCAGCAGGTGGAAAACTGGCCGAGCGAAAAGATGAATCAAGTCGAAGTTTATTGTCATCTGATCATACCAGTACAACCTGACGAAACAGCGTCCTCCAGTCCTCGGTGCAAAGCACACAGACACGCAACCAGACAGAACAGACAGACAGGCAAACAAGACAGACAGACATGGGGAAAACATACATATATAAAAATAAATAAATGTAGGTATGTTCTCAGTAATGAGGTTATATCAGGGGAGACCATTCAGATCGTTCCATCCATTAATTAGCTGTTAGATCCCCCTGCCTCATCTCTGTTATAAATCCAAGCAGTAACCCAGAACAATAATACAGGAAGGTACCAACACAAAGCCACTCAACCCTGTTACTTTACCCAGTGAGGTGATAGTTGTTCTTGATGTAACAACCTTTGTACACAGACATGGAACATTACATCACAGTATGATGTTAAGCCAAATTTGGAATACTGTGTGCAGTTCTGGTCACCGAATTATAGGAAGGATATCAACAAGGTAGAGAGAGTTCAGAGAAGATTTATGAAAATGTTACCTGGGTTTCAGAATCGAGATTACAAAGAAAGATTATTCCTTTGTAGCGTAGAAGGTTGAGGGGGGGATTTGATAGAGGTATTTAAGATTATGAGGGTAATAGATAGAGTTGATGTGGATAGGCTTTTTCCATTGAGGATAGGAGAGACTGAAACAAGAGATCATGAGTTAAGGGGCAAAAGTTTAGAAGTAACATGAGGGGGCTCTTCTTCACTCAGAGAGTGGTGGCCATGTGGAATGAGCTTCTGGGAGAAGTAGTGATGGCAGGCTCCATTTTGTCCTTTAAGGAAAAATTGGATAGGGAAATGGATGGGAGGGTAATGGAGGCTTAAGGGCAAGAGGAGAGGACTTGGTTCGGTGCAGACTAGAAGGGCCGAGATGGCCTGTTTCCATCCTGTAATTGTTATATGGTTATACTCCATAACAAGCTGTTCCTTCCCTCCCTTACACCTCTAACACTCTATTTTTCCTACATTCATGAGCCTTTTGAATGTCCCTATTGCACCAGCCCCTGCCGTGCATTCCAAGCACTCACAACTCTGAGAAAAAGAAGCAGTACCTCTGACGTCTCCCTCAATGCAATTACAGCGCCAATGAGCTTGGTTCGAATCCGTCGCAGTCTGTGGGGGGGTTTGTACGTTCTCCTGTGACCTGAGCAGATTTTCCTGGGTGCTCTGGTTTCCTCCCACCCTCCAAAAACTTAGACCAGTAGAGCACAGCCCACGATGTGGTGCCAACCTACCCCACAACAATTTAACTCTTCTTTCCTTCACACCTGTAACCCTCTATTTCAGTGGTTCTCAACCTTAAGTAATCCCATAAGTGCTGTGTGATTAGTAAGGGATTGCTTAAGGTGGGATGTAGGTGGGAAGAGAAGGTTGAGAATAACTGCTCTAGACCCAATTGTTACTGAAATATTTTGCTTGAGACAAATTGTCTTTGGCCCATTTCCTTTGGAGTTCTGAAATCGTGCACATAACAAGTCAATGAGGGACGATTAAAACAGTGGTTTTCAAACTTTTTCTTCCCACCCACATCTCACCTTAAGCAATCCCTTACTAATCACAGAGTACAGATGGTATAGGGAATACTTAAAGTGGGATGTGAGTGGAAAGAAAAAGGTTGAGAACCACTGCTCTATATCCCTTACGTCCATGTGCCCTATCTAAATAATAAATAAATATTCCCATTACATGAGCCTCCACCACCACCCCGCACCCCCACCCCCCCCACCCAGCCTTGCATTCCAGGCACTCACCTCTCTCTCTGTGTTAAGAAAAAATTACCTTTTACATCTCCCTTAAACTTTCCTCCCTCCACCTCAAACTGAAGTTGTTTAGTCTTTGTTGTGGTCAGCCCAAGAAAATGGGGCTGGCTGTTCCACTCACCTAGACCCCTCATAATAGTATATATTTTATTTTTCCTTGCGAGACCACAGAGATTTACCAATTGTGTTTGGCCCATCAAAAATCTATCAGTCTCAGATTTGAAGAGGGAGGATTAATCTCAGAGCCCAACGCCACTTGAGAGAGGGAGTTGCAAGGTTGCACCACAATCCGGGTCTGATTCTGTTTACACGTCAGGGCACTGACACAAACACTTTGCTTTCTGCACCTTGGTCTTAGAATCCCTGACTCTCTCCATCCTCCAGCCCGATTCTCCCTCAAGAAACCTCAATCAAATCATCACTTCTCAGCCCTTCAAAAATTCCAAAGAATATTTTCCTAATGCCTGAAGTGGCGGTTAATTCCAGCCACTTTGCACTCCTTCCCCAGGCAAATGATCAGCCCTGAAGATGGGAGCCCTGCATTGAAGCTGGGAGCAGGGAGTCTTGCAAAGAGATCACTGCACAGGGTCACTGCGAACAAATCTCGTGGCGTTACAAAAACAATTAGCACCATGAACAACAGTGTGAGCGGGGACAGTGTGAGCGGGGACAGCGTGAGATTGAACAGCGTGAGATTGAACAGCGTGAGCGGGGACAGCGTGAGCGGGGACAGCGTGAGCGGGGACAGCGTGAGCGGGGACAGCGTGAGCGGGGACAGCGAGAGCGGGGACAGCGTGAGCGGGGACAACGTGAGCGGGGACAGCGTGAGCGGGGACAGTGTGAATGTGGACTGCAGCGTCACCGGAAACTCACCATTCGCCCAGCTTCGTTGTTGTGCAGGTCAACCAGCGTCCGGATGTCACTCTTGCCTTTCTTCCTCCTGGCATCCATGAACTGCTTGGACTTCTCGTAACCGAAGTCCACATCATCGCCACAGCCTCCCCACTCCCAGGCCGTGCCCTCGGTGTCGGTACCTGCCGTCGGTGTGGGGGGAGACCTGCTGCGGGAACGGTCACACCCACACTGCAACAGTTCTCCCATGCTGCAGGCTTGGGTGACAGCATGGGTGACACCAGCGGAGGTGATGGCATACACGAAGGCCGTCTCCCGGATATCTGTAGCAGAGGAGTGGAGTAAAGAAACAGAGCTCAAAGGGATCCTCAGCTCAACAATGAGAAAGTCTACAAGTTCGTGGTTTCCCCTGGCCAAGCAGTTGACAACTGTGGCAGATAGTTTCAGAATATAAAAGGTCTATTGAATTGTTTTATAGTCACGTGTACCGAGGACCACAGTTTAAGGTGAGAGGAGGAATGTGTTGGGGAAAAATCAGGGGTATATTCTTTTACACAGAGAGTTGGGAGTGCCTGGAATACACGGCCGGGGGTGGTGGTGGAGACGGGTACAATAGGGATGTTCAGAAGACTTTTAGGCAGGCACATGGATGCAAGAATTATAGAGGGTTATGAGAGGGAGGTTGGGATATTGTGAAGTAGGTTTATGCCAATCTGCACAACACCATGTTAGTACTGAGCTGTTGTGTTCTATATTCTCTACAGTTAAATTCTTCGTTTTGCGTGCTATCCAAGGAAGTTGACCCATACGACAGGAAGGAAACAGTATCAAATAAATAAGTGAGACAACAGTGTCAGGTTAAAAGCCAAATAGTGCAGGTTCTCGAGGAATGTGCAAAACCACAGTGTGGGGTATAGAGGTAAGTACCTCTATTATGGGGCAAGATTAGCAGAGCTGGGACTTTTCTCTTTGGAGCATGGAAGGATGTAAAAATGTAAAAAAGTAATTTAAAAAAATGTTAAATGTATTTTTAAAAATTTAGACATACAGCACAGTAACAGGCCACGAGCCCGTGCCACCCAATTTACATCCCATTAACCTACACCCCCGGTACATTTTGAAGGGAGGGAGGAAACCGGAGCCCCCTGTAGTGAATGTCTGCCAAGCTGCCTGTCTCCCCTCTGGCGAGCCTTGCTGTACATTATCTCTACTGTTAAGGACACTCCCCTTGGATATAACTGTAGATGTATCTAGTGCCTTTCATTATTCTACCATGAGTTCCTGCTAATAAAAGCCATGATTATTATTTGACCACATTGTCTTTATATACTTCATCAACTGGCACTTCACCACCCCCCCCCCCCCGGGGAAAACCCACGCAGACATGGGGAGAACATACAAACACCTCATAGACAGCGCAGGATTCAAACCCCGGTTATAACTGTCGGTGCTGTAAAGACGTGGCGCTAACTGTTACACCGCCCCCACTGCGCCAACTGTGCTGCTCCTAATCGAGATCGACAAGATTATGGGTAGCGTAGATAGGGTGGGCGGCCAGCATCTGTTTCTCAGGGCAGGATCAGCAAACACCAGAGGACGTAGGTACAAAGTGAAGGGAGGGAAGTTTAGGGGAGACGTCAGGGGGTAAGTTTTTTACACGGAGAGTTGCGAATGCATGGAATGCCTTGCCAAGGAGTAGTGACGTTGGCTGAAACATGAGGGGCATTTAAGAGACTCTTAGACAGGCACATGGATGGAAAAAAAATAAAGGGTTATGGGGTAGGGAAGGTTTAGTACATTTTTTAAAGGAATATATGTGTTGGCCCAACATTGAAGGCTGAAGGGCCTATACTGTGCTGTAATGTTCTATATTCTATGTACTGTTTTAACACATAGGACAACAACATCATCTTTTCAATGAGAGGTCAGTATCAGAACTGGACGCATGGTCGGTGTAGCGGTTAGCACCACGCCTTTACAACGCCAGCGATCGAGACTGGGGTTTGAATCCCATGCTGTCTGTAAGGAGTTTGTACGTCGCCTCTGTGTCTGTGTGGGTTTTCCCCAGGGGGCTCTGGTGTCCTCCCACTGTTCAAATCGTACCTGGGGTACAATTGGGCGGCACGGGCTCATGGCCGAAACAGACGGTTTCCGTGCTGCTTGTCTAAATTTTTTTTTGAAAACTATTGTCAAACAGCGCATTGCGGTTCGTTCGGGAGACCATGAGTGGCTGGAAAGAAACTGTCCTTGAAGATGGAGGTCCACATTCTCGTGCCTTCTGCCTGATGAAAGGGGGGGGGGGGAATAGAAGCGAGTCTGACTGGGGTGCAACGGGTCCCACTGAAATGCTGAGATATCTTGCCACTCAGTGAAGCTTTGGAAGACCCACCCCAGCGGATTGAATGGAGTTAATTCACAAAACAAAGTGAACATTAGATTTTGGGATAGGACCAAGAATCAAGAGGTCGTGGAGAAAAATGGGGCTGAGGTAAGAGATCAGCCGTGATCTGAAGGCTTGCAAGTTCAGAAAGTCTCTTCTGCTTTCATTCTGTAAAGTCTTATATTCTCAAAATGCTTTATGGGTTATGGCCCACGACATTGAACCAACCTTTCTAAACCGTTTCCAGAATCAGTCTAACCTTTCCCAACCTCACAGACCATAACCCTCTATTTTTCTTACATCCAGGAGCCTGTCTAAGATCCTTTCGAATGTCCCTATTACAGCAGCCTCCACCACCACCCCCCCCACCAACCTCGACGATACATTCCAGGTATCCACCACTCTTTGTTAAAAAAACTACCTCAGGTTTAGTGTCAGAGCACATAAACAACATCACATATAACCCTGAGATCCATTTTCCTGTGGGACAGGCAGAATTGCCACTTATCGGCAGTCCAAAAAAGAACTGTACTCGAGGAAGCATGTATACAAAAGAGAGAAATATAAACAAACTGACTGTGCAATACAGAAAATAAATACCGCACATGTAATCATCGATACTGTGTAAAAGTTAACCCCCCCCATTTTTGGCACCAGATACCTTCCTAGCAGAGCCCCAACCGCGGACTCTTGCTTAGGCTCTCGTTGCCTGCCCAACTTAGCACCCAACGGTCCAACTGCGGACTCTCACCTTGACACTGGCCGTCCACCCATCTGATCTCCAGAAGCACTAAATGCGGATTTCCCATCCCAGCCACATCCGCCTATTCATCCAAGCTCCTTGTGCCCAGTCCGCGGATTCTCGCCTAGGTGCTGGTTGCCCTCCCATTCGAGCTCCCAATGCCTCAACCTTGGACTTTAGCCTAGGCCCCCGCTTCCTGCCCATTCGAGATTCCGATGCCTCGACCACAGGCTGCAAAGTAAGAGTCCTTAAATGAGTCTCTGACTTACTTATTTAGGAGTCGGATGGTGCATCTGACAGCACAGACTTGCCGAATGGCCAGTTTCTGTGCTGCAGTATTCTATGGTTCTGTGGTTTCTTCACTTGCCTCAGACAGATGATCTCTGATATTGGCCATTTTCACAGTGGAGAAAGGTCCCAGTTGTCCTCGCAACCTCTCTTCCCACGCTCCCCCATTTGGCTCCACCTCCCCTCATCCTTAGCCCCCTCCTCACCTGCTGACTCTCCCTCTTTAATAGTCCTTTCTTTCCCTGTGTTGCGGTCGTGTACTTACCTTCATTGGGAGGAGGCGAACAAAAGGGTTAGGATCACCCGTGTGGCTGTGAGCCTATGAGAAGCTCAGAGGGGTTTCGCGGGGTTGTGTTTGGGGAGTTGAAGAATGCAATGTTGTGTCCAGTGAATAATGAAAAGAAAGTCAACTTCGTGGTGTGGCTGAAAGAAACGAGAGAGTGTATTCTTTATTGTTTGTAAGCTGCGGTAAACCAGTGCTGTTACAAGTGATGACCCCTTGAGTTCAAATTTAAAATGGAGAGTGATGAGGGTAAACCCCTTACAGGAGCAGTTGGGGAGGTCAAAGTAAAGATTTCATCCCCCCTCTTTTATTAATAATGCGCTAGCGTGGTTCATGATACTCGAAGCGCGCTTTTCTGCCCTCAGTGCAACAAGTCAGAAAGTGGTTTACTTGTGGAGCGTCTTCCAGAGCAGATTGCCTGTGAAGTGGAGGATAAGTGGATCTGGATGGTAATCTCCCATACGACAGGTTGCTATTCTGCGGCGTTCTCAACCACCCAGGGAGACACATATTGCCCAATTGCAACCTAGGCGATAGGTTACCGTCACAGGTATTGAGGAGATGGCTCAGGGTGGCCGGAATAGATCCTTTCCAGGGCGGCTTTTGGAAATGGAGGTTCCTCGTCACGTTCAAGGGCATTTGGTGTATGTCTTTCAAATATCCACCTTCGTTTAGTTGGCGGATAATGCTGACCTCATTATAAGGTCAAGGGTTCCATTATTGTCACGTAATGCTACATTTAGAATGCAAACTACATGAAATTCTTTAATCTTTGTCTACTGTCAGGCAGATAGAGAGTCGTAACTTTGTCAAGCGCCCCTCACAGAAACCTACAGCACCTGGTGTTCCTTGGCAGTCTCCCCTCCAAGGACTGACCAAGCCTGAGCCTGCTTAGCTTCCGGGATCAGACAAGCTCAGGCAGATTCAGGTTCTGTTGTCCACAACCTCTGCATTGAAGATAGAAAGATTGGCTTCTACCCCTAGAAACTGGAACAACTGCTGACTGCACTTTGTGAAGTACCAGCACCTTCTCAGTCGAAGGCCAGCACCTGCTCAATGGAAGATAACTGAGTGGGAGCAGTGATTGGCAGCACTGACTACACAGGTCCAGGTAAGGGGAAAGCCACGGAATTCCTTCCGCCGACCTGCTTGGAATCGTGGTGGCCGAGGACATGGTAGAGGTGACAGACGGCGTCTTGGTTGGAAGCATTGGAGACTTGGTGCTGCTGCCTGGCCCCCAACAGGGACTTCTACAAATGACAGCCGGGGAACGACCAATGGAGGGAACTGTGGCCCATGGGCACGTCAACCGCCATCTTAAAGTCGCAAAATCGGAACTCGACCATATGCAAGAGTTGGGCATAGTCCGCAGTTCTGACAGCTGCTGGATATGGTTGCACGTGGTTCCAAAAAAATCTCATGGGGATTGGCGCCTTGTGGTGATCATCGTGCCCTGAACAATTGACAAGACTTTTCAGCAAACCTCCATGGCAAACGCATTTGTGAAAATAGATCTAGTACGTGCTTACTGTCAGATTCTAGTTGGGCCTTCTGATGCTGTGAAGACGACAGTAATTACCCCTGTCAGTGCATTTGAGTTTCTGTGACTGCCATTCAGTCTATGAAATGCAGTTCAGATGTTCCAGCGTTTATGGACCATGTACTCACTGGCCTCAATTTTGTGTTCATTTACATCAACGACATTCTGGTCGCAAGCGTGGATGAAGAGGAGCACTAGCGCCACCTTGTCTCATTGTTTCAGAGGCTTGATGACTTTGGTCTTGTGATCAATCTCAGTAAGTGTATTTTTGGCGCTGCTGAGCTTATATTTTCAGGACAGAGTTAACGCCACATGGGATTTTTGCCCGCTGAATCAAAAGTACGAGAGATTCAAGAATTTCCTGCACCCACACCGTTTGGCTAGTTGCGAGATTTTTTTCAGGCCTGATGAATTTTTATCGCCAATTCCTGCCAAATGCTGCAGCATCTCTATTACCCCTTACTGAACGACTAAAAGGATCCGAGAAGTCTGTGTCCAAACGACCATTAACTCTGGGAGATGTTGCTGTGTGTGCCTTCAACGCCGTGAAGACTGCGCTGGCAAATGCCACAATGCCTGTACATCAAAAGCCCAACGCCTTGCTCTTTCTTACCACAGACCCCTCCGTCAGCACTGTGGGAGAAAGGTTAGAACAATTGTGCGTATTACAATTTAAGGTGTCCAAAGTTAAATGACCTTGTTTTTAGGCAAATGTTCAACCGCTATGTGAGAAGTGTCAAATTTTTTGAAGCTTCATTCATCCATATGTTTTGGGAATGCCCAAATTTAGAGAGATTTTGGAAAGACATTTTCCAAACTTTATCAATGATCCTTAATATCAAAATAGAACCATGTATGTTAATAGGTTTTTCAAGAGCCTCTATCTGCAACTCAGGAGAAATTTTGAGCCTTTACCACGCTGATAGTCAGACGAGCAATTTTATTGAAATGTAAAGATGATTCATCCCCTACTCATACACAGTGGTTACATGATGTTAGATCCTATTTAAGCTTGGAGAAAATTAGATTCAGCATTAAAGACAGAACGTTTCAATTTGTAAAGGTGTGGGGCCCAGTCATGATTGGAAGAATTAAGAATTTTAAATGGTCCGTGGATTCTCTTTCTGGTGTCTGGAGATCGCTATCCGATCCACAATTTCCCTTTTCTTTTACAAAGGTTCCCTTGATTAGAGGGAGGGGTTGATTAGATTTAGCTTTTAGGGTTTTTTAAATCAATTTTTATTTGGATTAATTTGGCAAATATGGGTTTTAACATGGTTATCATGGATTAATTCAATTATTTGTTTCACATGTGAATTAAGGAACTGTCTAATGTAGTGTGATGGATTATGTTATATTTTATACTGTATATAGATATGTTTTAAAAGGAGATCAATTTTGGCAGGTGTTTTAGTGTAGGTCACAAACAAACACTTCACAACAGATCTCATTTAAAATGCCAGAGCTCTGCCCAAGTCAGACAGTCCAGGCTCCGAGTGCCTTTGCAAAAACTTTCAAGAATGCCTATAAGGACTTCACAAGTAGGTGTTAATTGGATGTGCTGTGGAGTAATGGGTTATTGTTTTGGAAAGCAACAGATGAATGGACTCGGAAGATTGGGTCCGGTGCCTCAGTCTGTCTGAGTGCACTTTGCTGTTCTAAAAGGGTAATGTGGTGTTCCCTGAATGAGAGAGAGAGAGAGAGAGAGAGAGAGAGAGAGAGAGAGAGAGAGAGAGAGAGTGAGAGAGAGAGAGAGAGAGAGAGAGAGGATTCAGTTCTACAGTTCAGTAGCAGCAGCTGGGACTGGAACAGGACAAGCTGGCAAGCTTGTGGAAAAACCCCATTTTGAAGATGGGTTGTGAGTTCTTAGTTCAGCCTGATCAAAGCCCTTGTGGTCCATACAAGAGGAGAGGACTGGCTGTCTAATGTTTCACTTGAAATAAAGGAAACATAAAGGAAGTCTGTGGTGACCTGAAAGAAAGAGGTTATCACCTGGAGAACCCTGATGGGGCAAATTTCTTCGGCAAGACACTGACGTAGCTGATGGAAGTAAATCAGGTGTGGATGTCCAACGAGCAACAATTCTCTTTCTGAAAACTGATAAGAACCTTCCTGAGCAGTAACCATTTACCTTTCAAGCACCAAAGCCTGGTGAAGATTCATAAATGTTGAATTCTGTGCCCAGTATAAGAATTGTCTGATATCGGTGAATTTGAGAAGTGAGATTGGACTGCGAATCAAAGAACTTTTCTGAACTTATATACATTACATACTCATGCACTTAAAATTAGAAAGGGGTTAAGTTAGGTTAAGTTACATTAATAGTAATAAGTTCAAGTTTTTATGTTTAAAGAAAATTTAAAATGACTTTTGTTTAAGTAACCATTTGTCTTGGTGAATTTCTATTGCTGCTGGGTTTTGGGGTCCTCTGGACCCATAACAGTAAGCTGTAGTAAATCAGTGCTGGTACACCTGTGCTGAAGTAGGGTTTCAATTCGAGACATCGACATCCATCTCCCTTCCTGGATTTTGCCTGACCAGGTGAGTCCCTCCTCAATTTTAAGTTTAACTTCACATTTGTTGTCACATATGTCGAGATTCAATGAGAAATATAATTTTTCTTTGCCTGTTTAGATTGTAAATTGCTTGATGGGATTGATGGCTGAGTCAAGGGGTTTTCTGACAAAGAGAGATTGATGAAAACCCTGTCGACACCTGCTGGAGTAAAGCACAAAAGTCTGCAGGCACCGTGATTAAAGTAAAAGCACAACACTGGAGAAATTCAGCAGGTCACACAGCAAACTTCGTGCAGCACGAATGTCTGCAAACGCTGTGATTGCAGTGAAAACACACAGAAATGTTGGAGGAACTCAAGATTGAAGAATGGTTGGGTAAGGAGTCCAGACCAACTAAAGGTGTTAATTATATAACCAACATTTCTGGCTTGAACCCTTCATCAAGGTAAGGGTTCAAGCCTGAAATATTGGTTATGTATCTTTATCTTTGCCCTATACCTACCGAGTTTCTCCATCACTGTGCTTTCATTACAATACTTGCTGGATTTTGGTAATCTTATCAAGTTGGAGCAGACTCACGTAGAGTAAGTCAGAGAAAAGAAAGAGAAACATCAAGGGAATGTGTGTGTGAAGAGAGAGATAGAGACAGAGAGGGACAGACAGAAAGAATGGAGAGGGAGAGAAAGCGAGAGAGAGAGGAAGGCAAAGAAAGAGTGAGAGATAGTGACATAGAAGAGAAAGAGAGAGAGAGATAGAGGGAGTGTGTGTGTGAAAGAGAGAGAGAGACAGAGAGGGACTGATAGAAAGAATGGAGAGGGAGAGAAAGCAAGAGAGAGAGAGAGAGAGGAAGGCAAAGAAAGAGTGAGAGATGGTGACATAGAAGAGAAAGAGAGAGATAGAAGGAGTGTGTGTGTGTGTGTGTGTGTGTGTGTGTGAGAGAGAGAGAGAGAGAGATAGAGAGGGACAGATAGAAAGAACCGAGAGCAAGAGAGAGAGAAAGAGAGGGAGAGAGAGAGAGGGATGGAGGAGAACAGAGAGTGTATGTGCTGGAGAGAGTGGAAGGAGATTTAGGGAGAGAATTCTAGAAGTAAAGTCATCGGTTCAAAGCAGCACAGAACAGCAGCTTCAGCTGAAAGCATCCATGCCAACCAACTGCATCGCATCCCGGTCTTGTTCCATTTGCCTGTGTTTGGTCTATATCTTTCTAAACCTTTCTTATCCATATATCAGACCAAATGTTCTTTGAACATGCTGATTGTATCCACTTCTTCAGCTCCCTCCAGCGGCTCGTTCCAGACGCAGTTCACAGAGTGGTGCCCCCAAGGCTGAACGATTTTGTGGTGAAATTGGAGGAGAATTGGAGGTGAGGCAGAGCATCCAGGAGGATTGAAGTAGGCTACCCCTCCGTCCTGCACCGCCATGCAGTATGATCCTAGCCGATCTGCCCCAGGCCTCATCCCCTTCTAGTTCCCTATGGCTCCGATCTCCTGATCTTCCAAAAATGTGCCTACCTCCTCTCTTTAAATACCTCTCGTGATCTAGCCGCTGCCACCCTCTTGGGTAAAAAATCCCAGGCATAAACCACCCTCTACTTGTGGAAACATCTCAACATCTGCCCCATAAACCCCCCCCCCCACCACCTTTAGAATATCAGTGATTCAATAAGATCATTCTACTGAACTGATGGAATGAGGGCTGCCCTCATTAAAATCTAAAAGAACATAAGAAATAGGAGCAGGAGTTGTCCATCGGACCATCGAGCCTGCTCCACCGTTCAATGAGATCATGGCTGATCTAACCGTGGACGCAACTCCACTTTCCTGCCTGTTCTCCATAATTTTTAATTCCCCTATTGTTTAAAAATCTATCCACATTATAAATACATTCAATAAGGTAGCCTGTACCATGACCTTGGGCAGAGAATTCCACAGATTCACTACTCTCTGGGTGAAGCAACTCCTCAGGCAGAAAGCAGAGAGCAGTAGTGGACGGGAAATATTCTGCCTGGAGGCCAGTGACTAGTGGAGGGCCGCAGGGATCTGTTCTGGGACCCCTGCTCTTTGTGATTTTTATAAATGATCTGGATGAAGAGGCGGATGGATGGGTCAGGAAGTTTGCGGATGACACGAAGGTTCGAGGAGTTGTGGATGGAGCTGAAGGTTGCCAAAGGTTACAAGAGGATAATACAGGATGTAGAGTTGGGCATATGAGGTTCAATCTGGATAAGTGTGAAGTGATACATTTTGGAAGAACTAACCAGAAAGTTGAGTACAGGGTTGATAGTCAGTTACTTAAGAGTGTGGATGAACAGAGGAACCTTGGGGCTCAAATCCATATATCCCTCAAGGTCGTTGCACAGGTTGATAGAATAGTTAAGAAGGCCTATGGGATGCTGGGATTCATTAATAGGGGGAGTTCAGGAGTAGAGAGGTCAAGCTGCAACACTACAAATCTCTGGTCAGACCACACTTAGAATATTGTGTTCAGTTCTGGTCACCTCATTATAGAAAGGATGTGGAAGCTATGGAGAGAGTGCAGAGGAGGTTTACCAGGATGTTGCCTGCAAAGGAAAACAAGACTTTTGAGGCAAGGTTAGCAGAGCTGGGACTTTTCTCTTAGGAGCGAAGAAGGATGAGAGGAGTTGATAGAGGTGTACAAGAAGGCATAGATAGGGTGAACAGCCAGGGCCTGTTTCCTAGGGCAGGATCAGCAAACACCAGAGGATATCTGCACAAAGTGAAGGGAGGGAAGTTGAGGGGAGACATCAGGGGTTAGTTGTTTACACAGAGAGTTGTTGGTGCCTGGAATGCCTTGACGGGGATGGTGGTGGAGGCTGGAACATTAGGGTAATGTAAGAGTCTCTTAGATGAAAGAAAAATAGAGCGTTACAGGATAGAGAGGGTTCAGTACATTTTTTAGGAAGGAATATATGAGTCGGCACAACATCAAGGGCCGAAGGGCCAGTACTGTGTGGTCGTGTTCAACTGAATGTTCTATGTTCATTATCTCTATCATGAATGTAATCCCCTCAACATTGCATCTAATGCTCCCAGTTCTGGTCTCACCTGCCAGTAGAAACAATTTCCTTCCTCCTATCTCATCTGAGATCCTAAGCGGGCGTGAGATGGTGGTCGCTGAATTGTTTCCACTCGTGGGAGGGTCTCAGTCAAGGGTGCAAGTAGACACTTTGGGTTGAATGTACTGGACAGACGTGAACTCTGCCCTGCCTCTTTGCCAGGCCTGGAGATTAAAACTGACGCCACAAGCTAACAGATGCTGACTCCTTTCCCACTTCTGTAATTGGAGCCCAATGACAAGCAGGAAGAAGCAGGTGCAAACACGTTTACAGCCCTAAAAATGCATTTTTCAAGATGTGAGAAATGGAAGGTTCAAGGGTCAGCAAGCAGGATGTGGCAATTCCTCCCAAGAGGAAACCTCCGCATCATTAACACTGGGGTATTGATAAGGTGACCTGAGTAGACGAGAACCCTTTTAAGTCGCACCTGGGAACTTGGCGCAAGTGAGTGATTAGGTGGCTGGAGCCAGACAGTCTGGAGTTCGAACTGTGCAGGTTTGTCTGTGCTCCGCCCCCCCACCCCCCCAACCACAAAGCTCCATCCTTCACCTTCACCAGCCCGTCTGTGTCGCCAGTGGCAGAAGGGAGGCAGCAATAATCCCCGCTGACATCAATTCGCCAGTTCACCGTCGTCACAACATCAGCGGCCAACCCTCTGCCTGGTGCGAAGTAGAACCACGAGGATAGTAGACAGAGAGGGGAGAAGCTCAGTTTTTCTATTCCCAGTAGCTTTACCTGACTGTGACACATAGCACAGGTCTGCTCTTAACACCGCATCGCGCAATTGTTCCCCATGGTAAAATAACGCAAAGACTATCAATTGGTTGAGAAAGGAACATTCCATGCCATCTCTTTATTCAATTATTATTTGACTCGTATTGCTTTCCTGTGCATTTTGATTTTTTGTTCAGAATGGAAACAATGGGTCGAATGGCCTCTTTCCATGCTGAACACTTCTGTGGTGTTTTTAGTAAAAGCAGTTACTGAAGGAATGAGTAAAAAGTGGGCAGAAATGGAAGAAGGTCTCAGGACTGAAACGGTAAGTATCCATCCTTACCTCCTGTGGATGCTGCAAAGTCCTGCCCAGTTCCTCCAGCCCTTTTGTGTTTTTACCACAATCACAGACTTTCGTGTTTCAAATTTTAATCTTAAACATAGCCATACAGTGCGGTAAACAGGCCGTTTTGGTCCACGAGCCCGTGCTGTCCAATTTACAGCCATTAACCCCACCCCAGTTCTTTTCGAATGGTGGGAGGAAACTGGAGCACTTAGAGGAAACCCATGCAGACACGGGGAGAATGTACAAACTCCTTACGGACAGCGCGGGACTGAAACCCTGGTCCCGATCACTGGCGACGTAAAGGCTACACCAACCATGCCGCCCAAGTTGTTTTTAGTTCATTTGCCAGATGATACTTTGTGCAGTGAGAAGGGTCATCCCGCGAGGAGACTAATAGGTTATCTCGGACATTCACAGAGATGCAGGAGGAACTCAGCAGATCTTTGAGCATCCATAGGAGTTAATGATATATCATACCTTGAAGGCCCAAAATGTCAGTAATATATCTATAGACTCTGGGAGACTGATTGAGGCCCTCCAGCATTTCTGTGTTTTTAACAACAATCACAGTTTCTGCAGACTTCCATGTTTTACCTCATCTCAGCCACGCAAGAACATAAGAAAAAGGAGCAGGAGTCGGTCATCCGGCCCATCGAGCCTGCTCCGCCTTTCAATGAGATCATGGCTGATCTGATGATCGGCTCATCTCCACCCACAGATTCACCCCCCTCTGGGAAAAGCAGTTCTCCTCATCTCTATCCTAAATCTACTGCCCTGAATCTTGAGGCTATGTCCCCTAGTTCTGGTCTCCCCCACCAATGGAAACATCTTACCTACTTCTAGCGTATCTAGGCCTTTCATAATTTTAGATAAAATCCCCTAAACTCCAGTGAGTACAGCCCCAGATCACTCAATCTCTCCTCATAAGTTAAGCCCCTCATCTCTGGAATCAACCTGGTGAACCTCCTCTACTCCGTCTCCAAAGTCAGTACGTCCTTCATCCTCAAAGAGCACAATTTACAGAAGATAGGACTACAGTGAGAAAGAAAGAGAAATTAGCACCAAGCAAGAGCAGGGATATACTCACGTTGAGGAGAGAATGGAGTTGAGAATGTGTCTCGGGTGGGATGGGTCCTTCAGTGCGTAGGCAGTGGGAGATGCCTCATTGTCAATTAAATGTTGCCGCTGCTACAATTGATTTGTCGTGGTTGTGTACATACCTTTGTCATGAGCAGTGGCAGTCGCCGCCGGTGTTGTATCCAGGGTGACATGCAGGAGTGTGTATTCACGTTTCTGAATGGGGGGAGTTTACCGTACACTGTGACAGATCGTGGTCACAGGAGGAGGAGATTGAGAGCGTCGCACCAGAGAACCAATGAATTCGGGGCGGGGGGGGGTGGGGTTGGTGGTGTTTTGTGGGACGAAGAGGAGGTTGTGGTGGCTGAGAAAAATAAAGAGGGTCGACTCCATTTTGAAGTGAAGAACGAGCAAGTGTGCTCTTTTGATAGTGTGTAAACCAACGTATCACTACTACAAATTCAGACACCACCAGCTCTTACAAGCAGGATAGCGATGCAATCTGTTCTGTGGCATTGTTTGACGGATTAGTGTGGTCAAGGCGTTCGAATCTCTCCCTGCTCTCGAAGGAGTCAAGGCTTTTTTACGTCCACCTGAGAAAGCAGCCAAACCCTCTTTAATTCCCTTTCTCCTCCTTTCCTCCCCACGTCACTTCCTCCACTGTCAAACTGAAACTCAGGGCCAACCCAAGGAGCAACCTCTTCTTCACCCAGCTTTCCCCAAGCTCTCGAATCCTCCAACTTTTGGCAACTTGCTCCATCCTCTGGCCTTTTCTGCCAATTAGCCCTCGAAGGTTTTGATTCAGGGTTTCCTCTCCCCATCAATCTGACCTTCTGGGTATATCCCACAGCCCTGCTTTTAGCTATGTATTGCATGGACAAACATACCCTAATGTTCTAACTGCCACATTAACTCATACAGCGTGGAAACAAGCCCTTTGGTCCAACTTACCCATTCCTGCCCAAATGTCCCACCCACACTAGTGCCACTGTTATATAGTCAGGATAATGTGAACTATTTTGTCACTGCGTAAGAATACACCTTTCTCACTGTAGTAACTGTACTGCGCTACTGTGGGGTGGATGTATATGAGTGTGTGAACAGTTTCCTGAGATGGTAGAAGGCATCAGTAAGTAAAGCCCCTTCTGTTATTTGAAGTTATTTAAGAAACTTCCCAAGTAACTCAGAGACATATCAGCCACCTTCCTGTGTTTGGTCTCTTCACAACAGAGATAACCACTTTGTCCACTCCGTCTGTGGAACTGAAAACAAATTTACCATAGAACATCACAGCACAAAAAATAAGCCCTTTGGCCCTTCTAGTCTGTGCCAACTACTATTCTGCCCAGTCCCACTGACTTGCTCCCAGTCCATCGCCCTGCATACCCCTCCCATCCATCTACCTGTCCAATTTTTTTTAAATGTTAAAATTGAGCCACTTCAGCTGGCAGTTCATTCCACACTCCCACCACTCTGTGTGTGAAGGAGTTCCCCCTAATGTTCCCCTTAAACTTCTCCCTTTTCACACTTAATGTGTGTCCTCTGGTTTAGGTCTCACCCAACCTCAGTGGAAAAAGCCGACATGCATTTACGCTATCCATGCTCATCGTAATTTTGTGATCTCTGTGGATTGTTTACTTGTCATGATGGAGAAGCTTGTGTGGTCCCAAGATCCTGAGAGCGATGCCATCTGGAGCTGTGCTCCTGGTAGGGCCACCCATGGGGAAAAGTCGAGAGGGAGGTGCCTGATAAAGAACGATCCAACCAAGACTTCATCGGTGGAACAGGTGGAAAATGTTGCTTCAAACTCAACAGCTGTGAAGGTGGAAACATATCCATCAGCTCCAATCATCATGGTTCCAGGCCAATGGATCTAATTGGTTAATTTGTGTAGTATCGTGTGCGTCTTGGAGTGCAACATTAAGTACACATTAAACAAATACACGCTCTGGCATCTTCATTCCGTGGGACTCATAAGCCACTTGAGAGCCCATATGAACGAACACCATCATCCTTGACTTCTTCACTCCACAGAAAAGTCCTACCTGTTTAACCGTTCCCTGTAACTCAATTCCTTAAATCCTGGAAATATCCCAGTAAATCTTCTCAGCACCCTTTCAATGTTATTTATGCCTTTCCTGCAGGTAGGTGACCAAAACTGCACACAAAATTCCAAATTTATGAAGGCCAATCAAAGCAAAAGTTCTCTTTATGAACCTATCTACCAGTGTTACCACTTTCAGCAAATTATGTATCTGTATTCCCACTGTTGTTTGTCATTTACTGTATATATCAATGATTTAGATGATAATGCGGTAAATTGGATCAAGAAGCGTGCAGATATATTTATTGAGTAATGTTAAGAATATTGAACCTATGTTGAAATTGAATATGTATCAAAAAAGTTTGTTCAAATTGTTTTAACAATATAGCAAAAAAAATGTATTGCCATAACTTGGAAGTCTGATTCGGATTTGGATATAGAAAGATGGCATGCTGAAGTCCAGAGTTTTATACCACTTGAGAAAATTATTAATAATTTAAGAGTCAAATATTATATATATTTTGGAAGATATGGAGCACTTATCTACAAATTATGGGTGTTAATATTTAAATAAAGTACTCACATTCCCTTCCCCTTAAGGTCTCTGTATATTATAAGAGACCCCTGTTGAGGGTCTCTTGTCCCATTCTTTCTCTTCTTTTTTCTTCTGTTGTAGGGAATAGAGGAGGGAGGGAGTGGTATATGAGGGTGGGGAGTTCTTATCTTTTATTTTCTTTTATATGCCACATATATTTGTATTGTTTTCAATTATGTTTCATTTTGTGTTTTATTGTGTGGTTTTAAATTAATAACTAAAATTTTAAAAAAGATGTTTGCAGGTGACACTGAGATTGGAGATGTACTGGTCAGCAAGTAAGGTTTTCAAAGCTTTCAGAGGAGCTTGGACCAGCTCGAAAAATGAGCTGAAAAATGACATTTGGTCTTTAATGCAGACAGGTGTGAGTCATTGCATTTGGAAGGACAAACCAAGAAAGGACGTACACAGTGAATGGTCGGGCACTGAGGAGTGCAGTTGAACAGAGGGATCTGGGAATACAGATACATAAATCCCTGAAAGTGGCGTCACAGGTGGATAGGGTTGTAAAGAGAACTTTTGGCATATTGGCCTTCATAAATCAAAGTATTGAGTACAGAAGTTGGGATGTTATGGAAAAGTATATAAGACATTAGTGAGGCCAAATTCTGAATATTAGCTGTTGTTTTGGTCACCAGCGCCATCCTCAAATTCACTGACGATACCACAGTGGCAGGTTGTATAAAAAGGAGCGATGTGTCAGCGTACAGGAGGGAGATTGAAAACTTGGCTGAATGGTGCACTAACAACAACCTCGAACTCAGTGTCACCAAAAACAAGGAGCTGATTGTTGACTTCAGGAAAGAAAAACCAGAGGTGCACGATCCAGTGATCAGAGGTGGAGAGGGCAATATTACCCAGAATTTGCATTTGCCTGCTGTAAGGCAGATAGATTCACCTTCAGCAGAAATTGTCTGAAGCGCCTCTTACATTCAGAGAGAGAGAAGCAAAAGAGAGTTACCCCCAGAATCACCGAGTGCCCGGGGATTCGCCTCTAGCATTCCCGCAGCCAGATAGAGTCCAGTCCAAACCATCAGCAGCTCGAGCAACAAGATCAGGAACCCTTCAGCGCCCTCGGCATCCCCTCGCATCCTGGTTCTGCCTCTTCAGCCAGTCTCCAGAAGTCCGCAGCCCGGTGTGAATCTCTCGACCCCAGCTGCCAGCGGCCCGCAGCCTGCGAGGGTTCTCTGCCTCGAGTCGCCAGCAGCCCAACACCTGTTAGTTCAGAGACCCTCAGTAGCCTGCCGCCGTGGTCACTGTCCTGTGGATCATCTTCTCGGCTCCTCCTTCTCAAGTGAGGGGTGGTCTCCTTGTTTAAGGATTTTCAGCACCCGTCCTCTGCTTCCCTGGAGTCATTACCCCCCCTCGTGGCTGATGCCGATCATAGGCACCCCCCCACCGTCAGCTCCATTTATAGGCCGTTCAAAGTCAGACTGCGCAGTTGGACTCTGTGGGAGTACACTGTGACTCTGCTCCCCACTGTCTATGATTAGAGGTGATTAAAAACACAATGAACCCTGCACCAACCCCTGTGGCACATCACTGGTTAAATAGTCCTCCAATCAGTAAAACATCTCCCCTATATTACCCTCCTTCCACTAAGCCAGTTCAGGACGAAAGGGCATCAATTTAAAACAGAGAGGTAAAAAATTGTCTTTAGTCAGAGGGTCATGGACCTGCGGAACTTGTTGCCACAGGTAACTGTGGAAGCGAGGTCGTTGGGTTTATTTAAAGCAGAGGTGGACAGGTAGTTAATTAGTCAGGGCATACAGAGTCAGAGGGAGAAGGCCGGGGAGAGGGGCTGAGTGGGTGAGTGAATCAGCTCATGAGCAGACACGATGGGTCTATAAGCCTACTTCTGCTCCTATATCTTGAGATCTTGTGCATCCAATGGGCCAGCTCAACTTGGATTCCATGTGGTCTAGCCTACCAGCATGACCTTGCTAAAGTCCATAGAGATCATCTCCACTGCCTTGCTTTCTTCATTCCTCATGGGTCACCTCTTCAGGTTTGCGAGACACAAACTCCCACACATAAATCCATGCCAACTACCTCTAATCAGTCCCTGCCCATTCAAACGTTCATCAGAATTCCCCTCGCCACCCCCCCCCCCCCCCACCAGCGACTTTCCCACCACTGACGTCAGGTTCACTGGCCCTGAAGTTCCCTGGTTTGGCGTTACTGCCCATTAAAAGAACAGCACAATATTTGCCACTCTCCAGTCTTCATGCACTTCACCGAGGGAAAAGAGAAAAGATGGGGTGGGGCGGAACCGTTAGCTTAACGGTCAACACGACGCCACTACAGCGCCAGTGGTTGGGAGCAGAGTTGGAATCCTGCGCTGTCTGTAAGGAGCTTGTACGTTCTCCCTGTGTCTGCATGGGTTTTCCCCGGGTGTTCAGGTTTCCTCCCACCATTCAAAGCGTACCGGGTGTTGAAGGTGAATTGGGTGTAAATTGAGTGGCACGGGCTCGCAGCCGAAATGTCCCGTTACCATGCTGTATGTCTAAATTTAAGAAACAAATTTGAGGAAGTCTGCAATTTCATCCCTAGCTTCCCACAAGATCCAGGGATGTACTTGATCAGGCCCAAGGGATATGTCCGCATTTACGTGCTCCAAGGTGGCTAAGATCTCATTCATCTTCTGTCTAGGACATTACAACTCATTTGCCTAGCTTCCAGAGTAAAGAACTGATGAGAATTATTCATTCAAAATCTCACCCATCTCCTGTGGTTTCACGCAAAGGCATCCACGATGATGACCAATTCTCTCCCTCGCCACCTTTATACTCTCAATATGCCTTCGAATTTCTGCCTGCCTGCCAGCTCGATTTCATGTCCTCTCCTTGCCCTCCTGATTTCTTTCCTTGGTTAAAGGGGGAAAGGAGAGAAGTTTAGGGGGAACTTCTTCACACAGAGAAGGGTGGGGGTGTGGAACAAGATTCCAGCCGAAGTGGTGAATGCGGGCTCCATTTTAGCATTTAAGAAAAATTTGGACCGGTACATAGATGGGAGGAGCCGCAGGTCAGTGGGATGAGGCAGTTCAAGATTCAAGATTCTTTTATAGTCATGTAATAAAACAGAGAATGTAATATTAGACAAAATTACCTTAAGCCTCACGATAAGGCAGATAAAGATTCATCAACAGAAAAAATTACCTGTGTCCCTTACAATCAGAGAAGCAAAAAAGAGACCCCTCACAGTGACTGAGTGTCCGTGGATTCGCCTCCAATGCTTCCGCAGCCTTCACAGCCGCACAGACTCCAGTCCGAACCATCGCCCCCCCCCCCACCCAAGCTCCAGGTGCACACCCCTGACACGATCAGGAAGCCTCCCAGTTCCGATACCTGGTACCCCCTTCAGCCAGCATCCAGCAGTCCACAACCTGGTGCGAGCTTCTTGACCTCAGCCAACAGCAGCCCGTGGCCTGTGCCGTCGGTTCCTCGCCTCGGGTCACCAGCAACTCATCGTTTGTGTGTTTTCCAGCCTCAAAGCCTCCTGCGGGTCATCTCCTCTGCTTTTCCTTCTCAAATGAGGGGAGCTCTCCCTATTTTCTGGTGCCCTGCGTCAATGCTCTTCCTCCCCGGAGTCTGCAACCCCTCGTGGCTCCTGTGGTCACAGGATTTTAAAATAAACTGCCATCGGCTCCTTTTACAGGCTGTCGGACTGGGCAGTTGGACCCTGCGGAGTATATTCATTAGTTTGTCACAGACTAGAAGGGCTGAAGGGCCTGTTTCTGCACTGTATGGCTCTAAGATGCTCACCAAGGGATTCAGTTGATTCAGACTGCTTACTTCCAAAAATGTGCCTACTCCTTTCTCCTGAACAGAACCTCATGAACCGAGATTCCCTAAAGCTGTCAGTTTAGCCCTTCAACCTGACAGGGACATGTCATCCCCGAGCTCCTGATATTCCACTGTTAAAAGCTTCCCACTTTTCAGCTGAAAACCTCGTCCCCCTTTTAACCCCTGCAAGTTCTTTCTCCTAAGATCTCCAAAACCAACCTTGCCCATTTCAGGGCCTCTAACTTGTGGGCCAGCCCTCTCTTTCTCCATAACTATTTTAAAATGAATAGAATCGCGGCCATTGCTTCCGAAGTGTTCTCCTGCGGACATTTCGCCAACAATAACCTGTTGGTTATATGGTTCTTTGTTCATTGTTCAGTGAGAGGCTATGGATGACATTTATTGATCAGTAATTAATGCCCCAACACAAATAATTAATCTGTGAGGATATTACAGAGGGATGATCAATTTTATAGATATAAGAGCAGGTGGGGACCCCAGTGAAGGCATTGCGATATAAACAGAGGAGTTGAAAATCAGCTGAGCCGGTTACATAGAACATAGAACAATACACCACAGTACAGGCTCTTTGGCCCTCGATGATGTGCAGACCCATATATTCCTTGCAAAAAAAATACTGAACACTCCCTAACCCCTATTATTGTCTCGGGAGACCGAGGCATAGCTATAACCTGGACCCTCTATTGCCCATCTCTAACTGCCCTTGATTGGAAATGGTGAGCCACTCTTTCAAACCACTGGAATCCTCTTGGTGAAGATGCTGCCACAGTGCTGTTGGGTAGGGAGTTCCAGGTTTTACATCCAGAGATGACAGAGGGATGCCAACAGAGCTCCAAGTTGGGGTAATGTGTGACTTGGAGGGGAACCAGCAGGCAGTGGCGTTCTCTGCCAGCTTTATCCCATTGCTGGAGGAGGTCATGGTTATGGGAGGTGCTCTGGGAGCCTAAGAGGGGTGGATTTCATAGGCATGCTGTGCTGGCAGTGAAAGTTTAGTGCAGTAGATGCGTTAACAATCAACCAGGTTTGTGTCAATGACCTTGAGAGAAGTTGGAGCCCCATCCATCCAGGCCAGTGGTGAGTGCTTAAATGACCCTTCCTGCTGCCTTGAAGAACTCAACCAGCGCATGTGAAAGCTCGCTGCAGCCCAACCACATTCCCCTCTCTTCCTTCATGTGGATAATAAACTTCGCAAGTGTGAGATCACACCCCACCAGAGTAAAGGACAGTTTCTTTCCTACGGTTACCAGACTCACCCTTGTAAAATTATGATGCCCTTGCTCTGCACCATGGGCCTCTCTCTCTCTCTCTATAACTCTACATTTTAGTATTGTGTTTTATTGCTGTACTAGGAATGGGATGCTCACCTGGACCGCTCACACTTCAATTTTGTTCACTACACCAGACACAAGCAAAAATGAACTTGAACTTAATAGTGGCAATAAATTGTACTCTGCTTTAAATATAGTCGCTGCAGGACTATATTTCCTGCAGCAACTCTGTGTGTTTTTCGTTCAACTGGAGCATCCTTGATGCTCTGTGGGAATGGCTGTCAAGGCATTGATTCCGTTTTTCCCGTCCCTCGTGGTCCTTCAATGGAGCGAATTGCTTGGCCGTTTCAGAGGGAAATCAGGGGTCAAGAGACCCTCGAAAACTCTCAGAAGCTTCTACAGGTGTACCACGGAGAGCTTACTGGCGGGTTCCATCACTGCCTGGTACGAAGGCACCAACACTCAGGACAAGAATACACTCCAGAGGGTTGTTAACTCGGCCTGCGACATCACAGGCACCGGACTCCACTCCATCGAGGACATCTCCATGAGGCAGTGTCTTAAAAAAGCAGCTTCTATCCTCAAAGGCCCCCCACCATGCCCTCTTTACTCTGCTACTGTTGGGGAAGTAGGTACAGGAGCATAAAGATGAGCTTCTTCCCCTCCGCCATCAGATTCCTGAGCCCTTCTGCAAGGAATGTTCCGCTCTGGTGTCGCCAGATCATTCATTAAGTCTGGACTGGACCCTCTTTCTATTAATTCTTAGCCAGTTATAACTCTAGTTTGGAAAACTGTGCGCAGTTCTGGTCTCTAAATTATAGCAAGGATATCAATAAGGTGGAGGGGGTGCAGAGAAGATTTACGAAAATGTTTCCGGGATTGCAGTATCTGGAAAGCAGAGAAAGATCGAGTTGACTGGGCCTTTATTCATTGGGGCGTAGAAGGTTGAGGGGGGGATTTGATAGAGGTAGATAAAATTATGAGGGGGATAGATAGAGTAGATGTGAATAGGCTCTTCCCCTTGAGGGTTGGTGAGGTTGGAATGAGGGGGTCTTAAGTTAAGGGTTAGGGGGGAAAAGTTTAGAAGTAAGATAAGAGGGACCTTCTTCCCTCAGAGAGTGGTGGCTGAGTGGGATGGCCTTCCGGAAGAGGTGGTTGCAGCAGGGTCAATTTTGTCCTTTAAGAGAAGGTTGGATGAGTGCATGGATGTGAGGGGATTGGAGGGTTATGGGCAGGGAGCAGGTAAGTGGGACTAGAGGAGATCACTTCAATCGGTGCGGACTAGAAGGGCCGAGATGGCCCGTTTTCGTACTGTAATTGTTAATTGGTTAAAACACAAGAAATGCTGGTGAAAGCATGTTGCCACTAGCAGTGGCAAGAGCAGATGGATTTCCACTGCAACACCACTTGCTGCTCAGGGAACCCTCCTGGGGGAATGCGTCAACTGGGTTAGAAGCCTCCAGAGACCCCACTGCTGTCATCAGTCTCCTGAATGAACCTCGAAATAGTAAAATTTGCACCGTACCAAATGATCCCTCTCCCCTGCACTTGTCTTACTTGATGACCTATGCATGAGATGTCTATGGGCCTGTTCACAAAGTGACCACCATGTGACAATAACTTGATAATAGAGGGCAGATGAGAACAAGATAGTAAAACCTCAGTTTTAAATTGCGAAAACGACAGAGGAGATATTAGAAATTTGAAATAAAAAAACACATGTCCTTGCTCCTCTTCATATTACCGTAACTGTGAACTAGACCAAGACTACTGAAGCATTGCTTTTTTCCCCTCTAACTGTGAATAGCATTTTATATTTAACATCTCTTTCCATCTCATGCCATAGTGTGTAAATATAATTTACACTATCATTACTGCTGGATCTTAGATATCTGCGTGGCATCAGCAAGAAAGAATTTTGGGGCACCTGTTTTTAAATCAATGGCAATAATCCCCTCATAGACATCCCCTCTCCACACTTCAAGGTTCCATGTCCCTGACCTGATGAACCCTCCTTCACTAAAATGTCAAACCAGTTGCCCGGCATTGGACCCAGCTCAATTTTAATTTAGAGACACTGCATGGTCACAGACCCTTTCGCCCCACGAGCCCGTGCCGCCCAATTACACCCAATTGACCTACAGCCTGGTACATTTTGAATGGTGGGAGAGAACCGGGGGGCGTCCGTGCAGACACAGGGGAAAAGTGCAAACTCTAAGCAGGAGCTGCCGGATTTGAGCCCCGGTCCCGATCGCCGGCACGGCAAACTGTGCCAACTTGAACTTGGCGGTGGGCCAGATGAGAAGGCCAAGCTCAAGTCAAGTTTGATCCTCAGGTCAAACTTCAATCCTTTCGCTAAACGACGCTCGGCCGGGAAGAAAACTGCAAAACCAGTCGCACCAAAGAACACACTCGTCACACCGAACTGTGTCTGTACATGCAGAAGGGCTGCTAAAATAATCCAACCCACCTGTCATAAAATTGGGGCACGCAAGGGGTTAATCTGCTTGAGTAAACATGTTCTTTTTTTTATTTAATCCAACAAAAACCCGGCATGTTATAGTGGCACGGAGATGCACTCTGCTGTGAGAAGGCTGCTTCAATACCAAGCTCCGATGAGTTCACCTCTCTCTTTGAGGACACAAATTCCAAACAAATTTTACCTACGAGTCTCTGTCTCAACCTGTTAGACACTTGCAGGCAAGTGCCAGAGGAGGATATTTTTTTTAATGTCTTCATATATTTATATACAAAACTCTGCTTAGGGGGAAAATATCAACCCCCATTGCACAACCAGTCAAAGGCATGCAGAGATATTTGACGGTTCTTTTATCTTCCGTAAGATAATTGGTAACTTGATCATTTCATACCCGTGTGTAAGCTGCACAGAGCAATGCATCTTGAAGAAAGAATAGTACAGACGTTAAGTGTTGGCTTGTGTCTGGTTAAGTAATCTACACTTGACAGTGTGGTATTTAGCTGGAGGTTGAATAGAAGACGCATTTGCCCACGACTTGTTCTCCAGCCGAATCCTGCCAAATTCAACAACTATTGTTATGTCTGGGCTCTAAAGTTTTAGGATTTCAGTGAGATAAAAGAAAAGGACATTCTACTGGGTTTTTTTTTAACACGATGATAGGAGATCCTCTTCCCAAAACCCACCTGGACCTCCTTGTTTCATGGCAACTGGGCCAAAGTATTTGGCTTCAAATTATTTCTTCCCGCTGGGCTGGATGAGATGCCGTCATCCTTCGGTGGATAAATGTGACGCTGATGGGAGTGTCAGTCAGCAGGCAAAAAGTCGAAGGGAGCAGAGGCAACACAGCCAAGTCACTCCTCCTGCCACCCGTCCAAGATCTCGGCGTGCACCCAAATCCACTCCCTTGCTCATTCCCACTCCTTGAAAGGGGCGACAGAGGGTAGACAAGTTGGTGAAGAAGGTACCTGGCTGGCTTGCCTCCGTCGGTCAGGGCACTGAGTACAAGAGTTGGGATGCCCTGTTACAACTGTGTGAGATGTTGGTCGACGTTGGTCACCCACTAAAGGAAGAGTGTTATCAAGAAGGAAGGAGGGCAGAAAAGTTTCAGAAGTATGCAACCAAGTCTCAAGGGTTTGAAGCAGAAGGAGAGGCTGGGACATATTTCCCTGGAGCATCAGAAGCTTAGATATAAAATCAAGAAGGTCAAAAATAAATCATAATCGTTTCAGGGAATACAGGACTCTGGACAAAGAAGCAGTAGAATAGAAATATGGGAATTAAAAACTCTGGAACATGGAATAGAAACACAAATCTCATCGTGAAGACAGGACGCCAGTGCCTCTACTTCCTCAGAGTTAATGGAGGATTGATATGGCCTCGAAAGCCTCGGCAAACTTTGGAAGACGTGTGGTGGAAAGTGTGCTGACTGGCGGCCTGGTAGGGAGTCACCAATACCCCTGAGCAAAAAGCCCTGCAAAAGGTAGTGGACACAGCCCAGGGCATCACAGGCAAACCTTTCCCCACCATCGAGAACATCTACGGGGACGCTACCGTCGGAGAGCAGCAGCGATCATCCAGGACCCACACTGCCCAACGCCCACTCTGTTCTCACTGCTGCCATCAGAAAGAGGTATCGGTGCCACAAGACTCACACCTCCAGGTTCAGGAACAGCTGCTACCCCTCTACCATCGACAAACTCATTCAGAGACTCAATTAAGGGCTCTTATTTTACAGACTATTTATCAGCGAATATTTATTTTCTGTATTGCAGTTTATTTGCATTTTCTTCTTGGTTACATTTCTCTCTACTGTATAATCTTTTCTTGAGTACATTTTTTTTTGCACTACAGATCAGTAGAAATTCTGCCTGGCCCGCAGGAAAAAGAATCTTAGGGTTGTATGAAATGTCATGTACCTACTCTGACAATAAACCTGAACTTTGAATTTGAATATGGAAACACGAGGACAGGGTCAGCATGCGTGGGCATCGCCCCACACCAAGCAAAGTATTGTGCCCCACTATACAGTCACGGCCATCACTCGCAGTCAGATCCGCCCCCCCCCCCCCCCCACCCCTTCTGGCATGACTAGTAACTAATGATGCTTGATGCCATAAAAGCAGCGCTCTTGGCACCTACACCGGGGGGTGGGGGGGCAGATTATAACAGCACCCTCACCCCTGCTGAGTGAGTCTATGGGCATTGCACCACGCCTCCCTCCTCTACCATGCTAATGCGCCTCCTCCCCCCTCACATTCCTTCTACTGCTGACGTTGCATGGGGATAGAAGAATTCGGGTTTAGGCACAAGAATAATTACATGGGGCCAATGTGAATATGGGAATAAAATGTGGAAATAATATGTTAGCAGGAGTAAAGAGGTGAAGGGAAGGAAAGACAGGAATAGAATTGCAGAGGTACATGAAAGGAACAGGACAGGAAAGCATGAGAATTGGGAGGAATTTGCCAGCTGCAGTGGTGAATGCAGCATCAGTTTTAACATTCAAGGAAAATGTGGACGGGTACATAGATGGGAGGGGGGGGGAGGGGTGGTATGGAGGGATATGGACCAGGTGCAGGTCAGTGGGACCAGGCAGAATAATACACTGGGACAGACTAGAAGTGCCGGAGGGGCTGTTTTCTGTGCTGTTAATGTTCTGTGGTTCTGTAGGGATGGATTGATTCAGAAATCCAGGAGGAACTCAGCAGGTCTCGCAGCATCCAGAGGAGGTCAAGGTACATTACCAATGTATCAGGCCCGAGCCCTTCATGAAGGCAGTAGTAGTCGTAGTTTATTTATACAGTGCCTTTAGCTCAACGCACGTTGATCTAAAGCACTGAACTTACAATTAGGAATAAATTGGTTACCGTCTAAATGACGACAGGCAGCTAAAATACACTGACATGGCCATCTTTTACAGAGACTATCCCCACTTAAGCGTCAATTATTTAACCCTAAACCCGTTCCTACCGATCGTAGCAATGAACAACTCCCCAATTTCAAATGAATAACAGTGCTACAAATGTCAGACTTCAATGAACAGGCAGTGAACACAGATAAGCCTGGTGGCAATTCCGTTTGGATGTTACAGAAAGTCCAAACGCAGCCATCTTGGGGCTGGTTTCCCGGCGTCGGCAGGACTTGGTTGTTAAAGTCTGCCAGCTTCTCAAAGAGGGAACTTCCAACCAAGTCACAGTTTCTCAAAATGGCAGAGGAACAGTTTGCCTCAAAGCCCTCCCCCCCCACACCCCCCCCCCCCGATTCGAACGCCACGAGGCCTCACGCCTCAGGTCGACATCGACCACGACCAACACATTCTTCTGGATTTCTTGGGGCTAACACTCCACCGCTCTGGCTGTGTCGTGACACCACCTCCGTCTCCGCCACGTGGCGCCATTTCTACGACCATCGAAGCAGCACCACTGGAAAGGCCGAGGCCACATCGCCGTGCCACCCCGCAGCTTGGACTCTTCAGTAGGCCCCACTCCACGACCGTTGAGCTGCAAACCTTGAGGCTTCGAACCCCGCTCATTGTTTAGCTGCCCAGGTTGCCATTCCAGGCTGACTGAATCTTGTCGAATCCAGGTTTGTGCTCGACGCTTCTACTTGTCAGTTACAGATGTCCTTGGATCCAGAGCGGCCACGGCTGCGACCGTGGTCGTGCCGCCATCTTAAAGGTACCATCTTTTTACCTCCTATGGACGCTGTTGAGCTCCTCCAGCATGTCTGGGCTTTTAATACAATCAAATATCTGCAGGGTCTCGTGTTTTCACAGATTGCTACAGAAACAGCAGGAAAATAATTCATAAATGACCTAATGAAAGTGAAGAATAGGAAACTGGGATTGTTGATTGAGCCCCTCTCTACTCTCGCCACTGCCCTCATTTAACTTACACCTCGCGCTGACCGATCTCTCTCTCTTTGCTAATACCGAGAGCACTGTGCCACCTAAACAGCCTCAGTCTGCACCCTATCACAGACATTCCCTTTTCTTTCCACCTCTCTCCCTCCCGACAAATGAAAACAGGCTATCAACCTGAGATATTAGCTCTATTTCTCCCCTCCATGCGATACGCTGTGGTGCAGCAAGCAGACACAAAACAACAGAAAGACAGGCTTTAATCGACTTAAACTCTGTACACACTGCCCGACTGTCCTCTGCTGGCTCCACGAGTCCGACGACCCAGGAGGGGCTGGCTCAAGACTATATACAGGTCGGTGATTGACAGCCGGCCAAGTGGGGCCAGCCTCCCAGGTTGCCCACCTGAAGGTACAGCGGTCGCCCCCTGCAGTAGGCTGGAGGGAGTGCTGCCCAGTGTTGTGGTAGTCTCACCACACCCCACAGATGCTAACTGACCTGATGAATATCTCCCACATTTTCAGTTTGCAAGGATTCATGACTTATTTGAAAGAAATGACAAGATGTTTTGTCCATCTTTGCTTAAAAAGGGATAAACCCCAGTCTCCACAGAGCATAGAAAAGTGCAGCACAGGAGCAGGACCTTCGGCCCACGTGCCTGTGCTGAACATGATGTCAAATCAAGCTAAAACGCTAAGGCTTTCACTCGATAGATATCCCTGCATCCCCTTCACATTCTAGAAGCCTTAGAAATGCAACTATTACATCTGTTCCCACCTATATTCCTGGCAGCCGGTTCCAGGCACCCAGCATTCTCGGTGTTAAAAAAAAACTTGTCCCACACATTGCCCTTAAGCTTCCTCCTCCTCACCTCACCTCCCAGTGAGAGACGCTTTTACTTCTGGGAAAGGATTCAGACCATCCATGATTCTCATGATTTTTTTAAAAATTTGAACATATAGCAAAGCAACAGGCCATTGTGGGCCCATGATCCCATGCCACCCAATTGCACCCAATTTCCTTACAACCCCCTGTACATTTCGAACGGTGGGTGGAAACCTGAGCCCCTGGAAAAAACCCATGCAGACTCGGGGAGAGCATACAGACAGCACAGGATACGAACGCCGGTCCTGATCACTGACGCTGTAACAGCGTTTTGGCAACCATGCCGTCCTTCGATCAGTTTCTCCAGCATTGTGTGTTATGTTTGACCTGCTGAGTTTCTCCCGACGTAGACTCTAACTGTGGTTCCCATCTCACTGCCCAAGCCCTCTTACTCATCCCCTCACAACTTCTTACCCTTCCCCATCCCCCTACACCTCTCCCTACTCCACTCACATCTCCCCCTCTCTGCCCCCTAACCCTCAGATCTCATCTCCCCGCCTCCCCACTCTCTGGTTACCCCCACCACCTCTGACCTCCCCCACCCCCACCTTCCCCTTGTGATCTCCCTAACCTTCCCCCTCCCCTGACAACACCCCCAAACCTCTACCTCCTCCTTCCAACCTCACCCATCTTCCATCTCCACTCTTTGACCTCCCCAACCCTCCAAGTACCCCCCAACAGCGTCCACAACACCAATCCCCACCTGTCCCCTGCTTGGTCTTCATTATCCCCTCTGACCTTCCCCTCTCTGAGATGGAACACTTAGTCCTCAGTAGAGGACTCACGTTGATCCACCTCAGTCCATGAGTTCCGCATACGCCGCGCTGCCGAACTCTTCTTCCATCGCCTCCATCTCCGGGCTTACATCCATGACCATGACTCTCCTCGCCCCACCCAAGATCCATTCTCCTGCTTCAAGCCTTCTTCCTCCTTCTGGACACCTTGTCCTGGACAGCTGCCTGCTCTGGACCTTTTTATTTACAACTGCCATCGAGACAACAACCATCTCAACTTCACCACACCCCTCTTATATTCTAATCTCATCTCCTCTGAACGCTCTGCCTTCCACTCTCTCCGCAACAATCCAAAACTCCCCATCAAACCCACAGACAAGGGTGGTGCTGTTGTGGTCTGGCACACTTACCTTGCTGAGGCCAGACAACAGCTCTCAGGCACCTCCTCCTACCTAACCCTCCCACAGGAACCCATCACGGCTCATCACGCCACTGTCTCCAACACCATCTCCAATCTCATCATCTCTGGTCACCTCCCTCCTAAGGCAGCAAACCTCATTGACTCCCATACCCACGCTGCTCAATTCTACCTTCTGCCCAAGATACACAAACCCGGCCATCTGTGCAGACCCATTGCTTGCTCTTGTCCCATTAAACTGGTTCCATCTTACCCTGACTCTATCTTTGCTCCACTGGTCCAATCCCTCCCCACTTTCATCCACGGTACCTCACATGCCCTCCATCTCTTCATTAACTTCAGATTCCCCAAACTGGACCGCTTCATCTTCACGGAGGATGTACAATCCCCTTATACCTCCATCCCCTATAAAGAAGATCTGAAAGCACTTCGCTCCTTCCTGGACCAAAGACCCGACTAGTCACCACCCTCCTCCGCCTGGCAGAACTTGTCCTCATTTTAAAAACTTCTCCTTCAACTAATCCCACTTCTTCCAAATCAAATGAGTTGCTGTGTGTCCCCGCATGGGTCCCAGTTATGCCTTCCTGTTTGTAGGGTTTGTGGCGTAATCCATGCTATGCCTACATAGGCAAGACCCCCCCACCCCCAACTCTTTCTCTGGTATTTAGATGACTACATCGGAGGTGCCTCGTGCAAACCCACGAACTCCTATAACTGGCTTGACTACTTTTCCTCACACCTTGAGCCCTGCAAGGATTCCATCTCCTTCTTACAATTTCTCCATCTCTACCACATCTGTTCCCAAGATGAGGTCTTCCAGTCCAGAGCTTCCAAAATGTTTGCCTTCTTCCACAAACATGGCTTCTCTTCCACCACCATCAACTCAGCCCTTACCTGCATCTCCTCCATTCCCTGCTCATCTGCCCTGGCCCCCTCTGCCCCAGATGCAACAAGGATAGAATCCCCCTCCTCCTCACCTACCACCCCACCGGCCTCCGCATCCAACACATTATCCTCGGAATTTCCAGTACTTACTACAGGATCCCACCACCAGACACATCTTATCCTCCCCTCCCCTCTCGCTCCCTCCATGACTCCCTCATGCACTCATCCCTCCCCTCCAATTTTCTCCTTCACCTCCCACCCTGGCACCTTCCCCTGTGGCCGCAGGAGGTGCAATACTTGCGCCCACACCTCCTCCCTCACCACGGTCCGGGGCCCCAAACAGGCCTTTCAAGTTAAACAACACTTCGCTGTGTATCCACAGGACTGATTTACTGCATCCGGAGCTCCCTTTGTGGCCTTCTCTATATCAGAGAGACTGGCCGCAGATTGGAACATCACTTCACTGAAAAGTTTCGCTCTGAACGCACCAGTGACAGTGACCTCCCAGAAGCCAACCCTTTCAGTTCTGTGTCACACTCCCATGCTCACATGTCTGTCCATGGCCTTGTCACTGTCCCACCAAGATCACCTGCAAATTGGAGGAACAATTTTCCGCCTGGGGTCTCTCCAGCAGATGGCATTAACACCGACCTCTCTGGTTTCTGTTAACATGCTCTCCTCTTTCCCCCTCCCCCTTCCCTTGCACCCAGCCATCCCTCCTCTCCTCGATCGCTGATGTCCCCTCCCTCCCTTCTCCTCCTATCGCCTCCTGCCTTTGTGACAACACCACCCTCCTTACTCTTTTGCCCAGATGCCTGCCGACATTTTTCCAGACCTTGATGAAGGGCTCAACCCCGAAACGTCGGTGATGTATCTTTACCTTTACTGCATAAAGGTCACTGCTGCGTGTCTCCAGCTTTCTCCGCCCTTCATTCAGGTCAGCTTTCAGTTTCCTCCCACTTCGGGGAAAACAAACCAAGTTTGTCCAACTTCTCTTCATGCCTCATCCCCTCTAAACCAGTCCACATCCTGGTCAACCTCTTCTCTATTCTTTACGAAGCCTTCACATCCTTCTTGTAATGAGGTGACCAGCATTGCACAAACTACTCCAGGGGCAGCTGCAACATGACTTCCTTACTTTTGTATTCAATTCCTCATCTAATGGGGTACAAATGCACAAGCATGCCACTCATCTACTTTACCTCCCTACTTACCTGCGCGGCAACTTTCAATGAGCGCCGGACCTGGCAGATCCATCTGCACATCAATGTTTTTAAGTCGTACCATTAAATATATGCATTCTCCTTATAAGTGACCTCCCAAAGTGTATCGCTTACACTTGTGTGACCATTACATTGACCTTATGTCAGCCTTCTACAGAAGCTCTGTCGACAACATCCAGCCACGGCTGCATCACAGTGTGGTACCGTTGCTGCGGAGAAATGGATCGGAGCTCAGTCCACAGGACCACAAGAGTAGTAGAGAGGATCACTGGAGTCTCCCGTCCCCGCATTATGGTCCGAAGAGGACTCCTAACACCCCGGGTACAATATCTTCCATCTCTTCCCATCGGGGAAGAGATACTGGAGAATCAGAGCTAGCACCACCAGGCTAAGGAAGAGCTTCTTCCCACAGGCAGTTAGAACGCTGAACAACCCAAAGGAACTGCTCACACTCACCCTCCGAGACTCATATTCTCGAAACAATATCTGTTTATTTGTATATATGGATCTTGGTCTGCATATGTATTGTTGACCTGTATGATGTCTGGTTGTATGTCTGCACCAAGGACCAGAGAAGTCTGTTTCATCAGGTTGTACTTGTGCAATCAGTTAACAATAAACTTGACTTGGCTCGACTTGCCTGAACTATGCTCTATCTGCCATTTCTTTACCATATCTGTGATTGTTGGTGACCCAAGGCAAGAAACCCACTTTGGCTGCGGGCTGCAAGCGACAGTGGTCAAAGGAGCTCACACCGGGCTGTGGACTGCTGGAGACTGGCTCGAGACTGGCTGAAGTCAGTCAGGTATCGGAACCGGGATGCAAGAGGGTGCCGAGGGGCTGAAGGCTTCCTGATCATGGCAGGGGTTTAGATCTGGAGCTCGGGTTGACAATAGTTTGGATTGAAGTTGGTATGGGCGGCAAAGGCTGCAGGAGCACTGGACGTGAATCCACGGACAGTCAGTGACTCTAGAGGAATTCTCTTTTGCTTCTCTTTCTCAGACTATAAGGGGCACTGGGCAATCTCTGCTGACGGTGTAAGGCAGTCCAAAGCAAATTTTGTGTAACATTGCACCTTTTTATTACATGGAAATAAAGGAATCATTTTTAATATTTTATTTACAAATTTGCAATAAAGGAATCTTGAATCTTGAACTGATTTATATCCTGTTATATTCTTCGCTAGCCCTCTACATTGTCCATAGCTCTACCTAACTTTGTGTCATCTGCAAACCTCCTGAGGACGTTCCCAAGGATCCATTCAATCAGCCCAAGACTTTAGTTTAGCAACCCTTTAAAATCTTCTTTCAGAAGAAACATTAAAAATCAACTCTTATTCAACTCTACATGCCCAGCACACCTCTTGTCGGAAGCCTCGGCCCTTATCTAGTCATGGACAGAAGAGTCACTTTAAACTGCATGTCACCCACCAAGATAGAAAGTGATCCAACGTTAAACAGTTCTGCTTCGTACAACGATCTATGTAGACCTGCAGCCAACTGTTTAATTATGTCAATTCAGAATATGGGATATCATTGCATCCTGAACTGATTTAAATGTTTCTTCAGCTGTTTTCACTGCATTGGCCACTTCCTGGTGTAAATTTACTGAAATTCTCTTCTTTCTAATAAAGTACAGATGGAAGTTCTGTAACATCAGCCTTACACTAACTGTACAAGGGTATAATTCTCAATGGCATAAACATTCCCAGCAACTTTACCACAGAGACAATCCAGAAGGAATATCCTTTCCAGTTATCTCCTCATCGCTGCAATCTTTTCCATTTCTGAAACTCTCCTCCGATTCCAGCTCTTCAATGTCTGGTCATCTAGGGATGGTATCACTTCACTCTCTCTCTCTCTCTCTCTCTCTCTCTCTCTCTCTCTCATAGAACCGTAGAACAATTAGAGCAGAGAAACAGGCCACTTTGGTCCCTCTAGTCTGTGCTGAACCACTTTTTCTTGCCTCGTCCCACTGGCCTGCACTCATTCTATAAACCTCCATACCTCTCCCAGCTCTATACTAGTCCAAATTTCCCTTAAATGTTAAAATCAAGCCTGTATCTACCATTTCAGCTGGAAGCTCATTCCACACTCCCACTATTCTTTAAGTGAAGAAGATCCCTCTCCCATTCCCCCTAAACTTTTCCCCTTTCACCATTAACCCTGGTTTGTATCTCACCCATTGTCAGTGGGAAAAGCTGACCTACATTTATTCTTGTCTATCCCCCCTTAATTTTAAATACCTCTATCAAATCACCCCTCATTCCTCTACATTCCAGGGAATAAAGCCCTAACTTGTTTAACCTCCTTTCCCTGGTGTGTGTGTGTGTGTGTGTGTGTGTGTGTGTGTGTGTGTGTGTGTGTGTGTGTGTGTGTGTGTGTGTGTGTGTGTGTGTGTGTGTGTGTGTGTGTGTGTGTGTGTGTGTGTGTGTGTGTGTATCTCTCTTTCCCTGTCCCTCTCTCTCTCTCTCTTTCTCTCTCTTCTTCTCCACTCCGACTCTTCTCCGATTTGAGCTCTCGAACATCTCTGAATGTCATCACCACCACTGACAACAATTCTGTCATCTCTTTATCTCTCACTCTCTCCTCTAACTCTTTCCCTTTTTATCTCTCTCTCTCCCTCCCTCTCTCTGTTCTTTCTGCCTCTCTGTGTGTTCTCTGTCTCTGCCGATCACTCTCAGCTTCTGTCGATCCCTCTCAGTTTCTGTGTCTCTTCTCCTTTAACGTACACCTTTAATCGACCCCAGTTCAAGTTGATACTCACCTTGCTCTAAAATTTCCTCATATGTACCTCAGCATCATCTTTCTTCATAGACACCCTTAAAAACCTAAATCATCTGGATTTTCTTGGGAACGACCTGTTAGAGGAAGTTTTAGAGGTGGGAACAAATTATAATATTTGAGAATTTGGACTGGTACATGGATATGGGCCAAACACAGGCAAACGGGACTAGCTCAGGTAGACAACTTGGTCCAATGGACATTTTTCTCAGAACAAGATTTCAGTCACCTGTTCAAATATTTCTTCATGAAGTTCAATGTTGAATCTATGATGTCTCTAGGAAGCCCCTTGAGACATTTTGCCACATTGGAATGGTTGTGTAGATGTAGGGTCTTATTACAACTTAAGAGAGAAGAGTAGAGATTGTCAGTTGCAGTACCGTGGTGATTACTGGAGAAAGCTGTCTCAATTCCAGTGGGGTGACCTGGTTTAAGTCCTAACCTCCAGTGCTGTCCATGGAGAGTTTGCACGATCTCTCTGTAACACAATGAATATTCTCCACGTGCTCCAATTTCCTCCGACGTGCCGAAGACGCGGGAGCCGGTTGGATCATTGGTCCCTGTCAACTGTCCACAGAAGAATGCACACAAGTCGGCAGACCCTGGAATCTGGAACAACACACCATGTGCTGGAGGAACTTAGCGGTTCGACCAGTGTCAGCGGGGAGAGAAAGAACAGTTGATGCTTCGGGCCAGAACTCTTCATCGAGACAGATCAAGAATCCTTGCTGAAGGGGTACCAGCCGAATAGTTGGTCGTTCTTTAGCTCCATAGATGCTGATAATAAATATTCCCTTGTTCATTGGTGATTGATAGAATTTCTTGGGGCAGGCGGGGATAGTTGATGTGGATGTGGGATTAGTGCAGGATCACAGAAGTGGGTCCTTGATGGTCACTCAATGGGCTGAAAGGCCTGACCCTGTGCTGAATGACCCTATAATTCTAGGAGATCTGCCAAAGGCTTAATCCATTGGAGTTGAGAAGTCGGAAGCCGATGCAGACAGATCTGGGATCCTGATTCTTTAATACTGGGCTATGCCACTGGAGAACACCGGTAAAGAAACAAGATCCCTTTTTGTGGCTTTAATTTCTTGTATATTTACCTGTCTAATTCCAAACCACACCGACAGGTCCCAGAAAACACTCATCAACACTTCCAACTTAAGAGCGATGTAATTTTAAGCAGCGCTCTGACAGGAAGTATCATCAACGTTGGAAGATTTAAAGAGCATATATAAAAAAACTGAGAGCAGTGTCTCCATCAGACATGGATCATTAAAACTCAATAAGATTAGAAGCATAGAGAGAAAGACCAAGAGTCCATGAGGAATGATCACCCCAGAGGTTAGTTACCCCAGGAATGCTCGTTCAGTGCAAAAGGCAAAGCTTAAAGTGCTCAGCAAAGCATCTGATCAGAAGTCAATGCAATGGATTACAAAACGGCCAAGAATATCACTGAGGCATCTCCCTTCCTCTGTTAATTACATTCACCGGGAACATTACTTAAATAGGGGTTCAAGGAATTATCAAAGTTGTTGAGGATCCCTGCCATCCATCTCACATGATCTTTGACCCACGACCATCAGGTAAGAGGAATAGGAGGCTCAAAATCAGGACTGTGGGCTGGGGAATAACTTCTTCCCGCCGGCTGTGAGATTGATGAGCGGTATCTTGTAACCTTGATTCTCTTAAAAATAAAATGAGTAAATTATTCTGAAATATTTAAGCATATTTTTAAATTATATTTTATGTTTATATGTAAATTTAAATTTAAAAATTTTAAATTTAGACATACAGCACTGTGACAGGTCATTTTGGCCAACGAGTCCGTGCTGCTCCAATTTACACCAAATTAACCTAAACCCCCAGTATGTTTCAAATGATGGGAGGAAATTGGAACCCCCAGGGAAAACCCACGTAGTCACAGGGAGAATGTACAAACTCCTTACAGACAGTGCAAGATTCGAACTCTGGTCCCAATCACTGGTGCTAGAAAGGCATTACACTAACTGCTAGGCCAATCACGCAGCCCCATGCCATGATTATTGTGTGCTAAGCTGTGTGTGCACATTGTGTGCACCATGGTCTGGAGAAACGTTGTTTTGTCTGCTTGAATCTGTGCAGACTTTTTTCTTAATATCAACTTGAACTTGGACTTAAAACTCTTCTGCACTGGGGTTTTAAATGATCTACTCAAACGGTTCATACTTCTGTCTGCAAGAAATAATGCACTAACTGCAGAATTGACCTCTATTATTTCAGCAAAGATTGCCACAAAGCTCCAGAGGTGCTGTCTGTGTGGAGTTTTCAGGTTCTCTCTGTGACTGTGTGGGATTTCTCTGGGGGCTCCATTTTCCTCCCACTTCCCAAATTAATTGGCTGCTGTAAAATACATCTGGGGATGGTTGAAAAGAATATTAGGAAAATTAAAAAATTGAAATGGATGTTGAATTGATGTTGATGGGTGGTTGATGGTGGGTATTGATGGGCCAAAGAGCCAGTTTCCATGCAGTTGCTCTTCATAACATGGATGGATAGATAGATAGATAGATAGATAGATAGATAGATAGATAGATAGATAGATAGATAGAGATTTAAGACCTTTTGGCGCAGCTGTTTTGGTGTGAGTGATTTGGTGCGGCCGGTCTGGAGCAGCCCAATTTGCTGCAGATCTATTTAGGCGCTGGACTATTTCGGCGCATATTCAGGCTCAGTTAAAAGCATTAACGAAAGCAAGATGGGAATTGTTAATACTATATTATGTTTACATGGAACTAAAAAATTGTTTATTCTCTGTAGTAAAAATGTTAGATAGTGATAAGTTAATTATGAAAAATCTAAAATATAACCTGTATTCAAAATTTTGGGCTAAATCCCTCTTAAATACTCAACATAATTTCTCCCACTAAATTTTATTATGAGTGATGGCATTCGAGCGTCGACTTCCCTGAATTTCTTTAATTTCAACGGAATATCGTGCCCTGCTACAAGATGCTCAAAATGAATGTCCCTTCCTCTCTGAACTTTCCATAAACTGTTGATAAATTTCCAAATAACTGGATGTTCCACTCCAAGTTCGCTTGTCTCAGAAACTCGGCATTCCTTTTTTTTCCAAGTTTAAGAAATCTGCAGGTGGTGCTACCGCTGTCGGCTAGTAAAAATTGTACTTCATTATATTCACCCACAGAGTATGTTTTAAAGCTGTCTGGAATTATATTCTTCTAAATTTCTTGGATATACTGGGTAAGCAGCAATTTCTTTCCTTGTCCTATGGACCATTTTCTTCAGGGCTCTGTTGTTAGGCCCCGTTTCTTGGCAAGATTCAGACAAATTTTCTAAGCGCTCGTTAATCATTTGTCCAGTCCCCGCAACAGCTTCAGCAGCTCGTCCTTTTATCTTTGAAGTGACGGTATCTCTTTCCACCTTCGACGCCAAAGCTGCATGCAAATGTTCATTCATTTGTTTCACCAGTTCACCGTTTCTAACGTGAATTCGAGCTTTGCAGATGTCCTTCCTCTCACGTCTCCAAAACTTGTTATCTTACCAGCAGCATATCTATCAAAAACATATATATATAGCCATCGTATGAGCACTTCTCCTTTCCACGTTTTGTCAGAATTGTTGATGGCATTTTAATGCGTATAATAACTACGTAACACTTATTTATTAGAAATAGGTCTGCGCCAAATCGCTCATGCAAAAACGGCTGTGCCAAATGGTCACATTCTGGATAGATAGATAGATAGATGGATAGATAGATAGATAGATAGATAGATAGATAGATAGATAGATAGATAGATAGATAGATAGATAGATAGATAGATTAAAGTCTATTTATCCTTGCATTGTCTGATGAGGTGACTGGCCAATTGATAAACATCACAATATCTCATCAACTGCCAAGAATGGATTGTTCAATCCACTGATATTGGACAAAAGAAAACCATCGGCCAGGATATTGGGGAAATCTCCTTCTTCCATAGCAACAGGCAGCTTGGTTTAGGAGCTCACTGGGAATGTCAAAGCTATACAGCTATCAATAACCTAGCCTGGATATTGGCATATATTAGCCCTAATCTTGCTAGGTGCCATGAGGGTTCACAGTAATAACGAAGGATAACAAATGCCTAAGGAATTATGCATCCACAGGGAGGATCTGAGCAGTCTTCATGAGAAGTCTGAAATAGAATGGAAGTTCCATGAGGGGACTAAGGAATAAGAAAGATGGACATGAATATGAAGTCCAAGAGTAAGAAGGAGAGTCCCCGAAGAACATAGCTTCCAAAATGAAGATACTGGAGATCATCAAGGAAAGGTCAATCAAAGAGAAGTCCCCGGGTCTGAGTCATGGTCATTCAACAAGGGCTCAAATGGTCCTAGAAGGTTGGTGATTCAATATGACCAAGGTTGGAGGTGAGCTAGATGTCCTCTAAGATGCTCCTTAATTAAACCCACTCTGGGTGATCACTGTTATTTGGCCATCTGAAATGCTTGTCACTTAATGAGGATATCAAGGGTTTTCAACTATTCAACGAGAAGGTCTGAACGATAGCCCCTTAATAAGATTAGAGAGGTCATGAGCTTCAGGAAGACCAAGAGTCCATGAGGAATGGACATGCCAGAAAGTTAATTTCCCCAGGAATGCATGTTCAGTGCCAAGGGCCAAGTCTTGAGCGTTTGGCAAAGCATCTGATCAGAAATCAATACAGACTGTCATCAGAATGGCTGAGAAGATCGCTGGGGTCTCCCTTTCCTCTATTGATGACATTCACCGGGAGCATTGCTTAAAATGGGAGCCCTAAGAATTGTTGAGGACCCTTTCCATCCAGCACACAGTGTCTTTGACCAGGTACGGGAGCATCAAAATCAGGTCGACCGGACTGGGGAATAGCTTCTTCCCATAGGCTGTGAGATTGGTGAACAATGTCCTGAGTGAATAATTCCAAATATTTAGAACCATTGAAAAATGCCCTGCAGAAACAGGCCCTTCGGCCATTCTGGTCCGTGCAGAACTATTATTCTCCCTGGTCCCTCTGACCTGCACCCTGCCCATAGCCCTCCATACCTCTTCATCCACGTACCTGTCCAAATTCTTCTTAAATGTTAAAATCGAGCCCGTACCTACCACTTCAGCTGGCACCTCGTACCACACTCCCACCATTCTCTGTGTGAAGAAGTTCCTCCTAATGTTCCCCCTAAACTTTTCCCCTTTCACCCTTAACCCATGTCCTCTGGTTGGTATTGTCAACCATTTAATGTGTATGTCCTATTTTGAATAGTCCTACCCAAATGTAGCACCTCACGTTTATCAGTATTAAACTCCATCTGCCATCTCTCAGCCCACTCTTCTAACTGGCCCATATCCCACTGCAAGCTTTGATGACCTTCACTGTCCACAACATCACCAATCTTCAAATCATCTGCATACTTATTAATCCAATTTACCACCCTATCATCTAGATTATTAATATATGTGACAAAAAACAATGGACCAGGTATCGATCCCTGAGGCAATCCACTCATCACCAGCCACCAATTTGACAAACAATTTTCCACCGCTACTCTCTGGCATCTCCCATCCAACCATTGTTGAATCCATTTCACTACTTCAACAATGGTTGGATGAGAGATGCCAGAGAGTAGTGGTGCATTGTGATCTGGAGAAACCCTGTATTGTCTGATTGTATATGGTGTATGTACAGTCAGATGATAATAAACTTGAACATGAACTTTTTGATAAACCAAGAAGGATGGTAGTCCAATACGAGCAAGGTTCTCTGAGGATGCTCATTGCGACATGCAGAGAAATCAAACTCTTCTATTGTGACAGCATCTTCTTGGAACACCACTGAGTCTCACAAAAAAGGGATGAGTGAGAGAGATTGAAAACTTGGCTGAATGGTGCAACAACAACCTTGCACTCAATATCATCAAAACTAAGGAGCTGATTGTTGACTTTAGGAAGGGAAAGCCAGAGGTGTACAATCCAGTGATCATTGGGGATCAGAGGTGGAGAGGGTGAGCAAATTTAAGTTCTTGGGAGTCATTATCTCAGGGGATCTTTCCTCGACCCTACACACCAATGGCATCATGAAAAAAGCTCATCAGTGCCTCTACTTCCTCAGGAGTTTGCGGAGGTTTGGGATGACACCAGAAACCCTGGCAAATTTCTACAGAAGTATGGCGGAAAGTGTACTGACTGGCTGCATCACAGACTGGTATGGGAACACCAATACCCCCGAGGGTAAAGCCCTAAAAAAGGTAATGGGCACAGCCCAGGACATCACAGGCAAACCTTTCCTCACCATCGAGAACATATACAGGGAACGCTGTCGTCGGAGAGCAGCAGCAATCATCAGGGATCCGCACCGCCCAGCACCCGCTCTGTTCTCGCTTCTGCCATCAGGAAAGAGGTATCGGTACCACAAGACTCGCACCCACCAGGTTCAGGAACAGCTACTCCCCCTCCACCACCAGACTCCTCAACAACAAACTGAATCAGGGTCCCATTTAAGGACTCATGCACTTTATGGATTTTTTTAGTATTGCACAGTCAATTTGTTTAGATTTGTTATCTGTTTACAGTTCTTTATTTGTTTGCATGTTTACACAGTGTACAGTTTATTACCAATTAGTGGTAATTCTGCCTTGCCCACAAGAAAAAGGAATCTCAGGTTTGTTTGTGATGTCGCCTATATACTCATGAGTGACAGCCACCCCTCCTCAAAATGAGGGCTTAAGTACAGGAGACCCCATGGCATCTGACCAGAGACCCACTCTTTGCTAATCACTAAACTATGGGTGAAAACCAATCTAGTGCACTTGAAATGTAGTCACTGTTGGAATAAGGGAAATGAAAGGACTGGACTGGGGTTCAAATCCCACATTGTCCGTAAGGAGTTTGTAAGTTCTCCCCGTGTCCACGTGAGTTTTCTACAGGGGTTCTGGTTTTCTCCCACTATTTAAAATGTACCAGGGGTGTAGATCAATAGGATATAAATTGGGTGGCACGGGCTCGTGGGCTGAAATGGCCTGTTACTGTGCTGTATGTCTAAATTTAAATTAATCTACCAATTTTGGACACACCAAACCGAAGAGAGAGATAATCTGCCTTTTTATCAAGATATTGATTAATGTTGGCCCCAAAAACAAAGCACATGACATTATCAGATCTTCCTGACAGCTCTTGAGAGAGTCTTACATTCCACCCAAAAATCCAGCATTCTCAGCCAACAGCCCTGCACCGAAGGGGCAGGTGTGGGGATTGAACTCATGGTGTTGCACCTCTGTGCGAACCACTGAGCCACAGCATTTATGCATGTAAGCACCTACTGAACCTCGTCACTGACTGCACCCAAAAGGAATCTCTAAGATTACGACTGGAGACACATATGGTGCTCTTCCATATCCCAGAATTGTTGAGCTTTGGAAATCTTCCAGCAGAAGACACAATGAGGAGAACCCCCCCCCCACCCCACCCACCCACACACACACACACACACACACACACGCACACACACACACACACACACACACACACACACACACACACACACACACACACACACACACACACACACACACACACACACACACACACAGGGAAGTGGAGATACAGAGGGGATTGAATTGAATCATTTATTGTCTCGTGTGCTGGGATACAGTGAAAAGCTTTGTTTTGTGTGCTACCCAGGCAAATCAACCTGTACTTGAGACAGGTATTCGGGGCAGAAGTAGGTCATTCGGCCCATTGTGTCTGCTCTGCCAAAAGCAGGTAGTGCAATAATAAAACAAAGAACATAATGTTACGTAACAGCAAGTTAAAGAGTGCAGAGTTCAGAGTTACAAAGAATGACAAAGTGTGGGCTACAAAAGCATAACTAAACACTGCAAGGGTATCATCTTTAACCAATGAGAAGTCTATTCAAGAGCCTCATAACAGCTGGCTTGAATCTGGAGGTTTGTGTTTTCAAACTGATGTATTTTCTATCCAATGGGGTGGGGTGGATGGGGGCCGGGGGGGACGTTATTGGGAAGAAGAGAGCATGACTGATGTGGGATGGGTCCTTAATAGAGCACCTCTTATTGGGAAGAAGAAACAGAGGAGACGATCCTACGGAGAAGCTGTCCATGGCAGCGGACCAATGAGGGAGCTCAGTGGCTGAGGGACCCACACCAGCTGCGGGCAACTTGAGGTCAGGGAGGGAGACCCGCGTGGACTGTGGGCTGCTGGAGACTGGCTCACGAGAGGTAGGCATCGGACTTGCGGCTTGAGGGGGCGCTGAAGGAAGGATGGGCTCCCGAAGGGCCTCGGGTGCTGATCGCGCCGGAGGTTCGGATCTGGAGCTCGGGCAGCCGATGAATCAGACAGGGGTCTGGCGGCTACAGAGGCTGCAGGAAGTGAATCCACGGACACTCGGTGACTCTGAAGGGACTCTCCTTTGCTTCCCTTTCCCTCTTACTGTAAGGGTCACCGGGCAACACTAATGGCAATTCTGTGTACTATTACCTGTTACCTGTTCTGTACCATTACATGACAATAAAGGAATCTTGAATTTTAATACACTGGCGGCATGCCTGATCGTAACCCTAGTTGACTCCATCTGGCATGATAGAGGCAGACAAGGTTGATGTGAAAGAGTTAAATTACCTGCCTGTCATCACGAGATTTAAGTTTGACATGCCAGAGATTTAAACAGCTCAGAGAGCTGCACTGACATGCAGTGCCAAAGCCAATAGCCCTTCAGGAGAATAGTTAATGGGATTAGATGAACATTCAAGGATTAATGTGAACTGATGGATGAATTCCCCCCTCATCCTCTGACCACCACCCCCTCCAAATCTATCCTAAACCTCACCTCCCTGCCAACCCTGAACCATAAACAAATAAATATGCTATGTTTTTACATTTACACTCAAATATTAGGTTAAAATTCGTAATTTTGGGCTTCCTGAGTCTCTGGACCTGCAAGAATCTCTTTTGCATTGTATTAAAGGACTCAGTTTTAACATGTGTGTTAGATGACGTCCCTGTGCAATCCTGAAAGTTTCTTCTTCCTTTTACACAACTATATTTTTTATATTAATTATTCTGATGGTCTCGTCAGGTCACTCGTCCGAATGCCACTGGTACTCTGTAACCCTGTCACATGGTCAGGTGGTCGGTGACTAAACCGGCTCCCCTTGCCAGGCTTTACTGGTGCAGGGGGCAGCTAGATCCCCTGCAGAATGAGAAACAAGACCTGCCAAATGGCGGATGGACTCCCTCGCAGGGTCAACGGCCATCTAGTGATCGCATGCCATGAAGCGCGGAAAGGGCGTCCCTTGCATTGAAACTTGATCCGGCCATTCACTACAACTGAACTTCCAACTCCCATTCCCCGCCCCCCCAGCCATCTTGGACCTCACCATGCCACTAGATCCAGGAGGGGATATTGAGAGGGCGGGTCTAGACTTGTTCCACCCCCTACTCACCTAAAATCCATTCACGCACATGCTGCTCCTTTCTGAGGAGTGGGGTATAAAGCCCACGAACTGACTGAAAGGAGCCATCACCATCCTCTGGGATGGATCACAAGAAATTATGAGGGTGGGAGGGTTTGGAGTGGTAGGTTTGGGGAATATATAGCATCATGTAGTTTCTAGTTTGTTTTCTTTTTGTAAATTGTATTATTATATTAATCTTTGACTATTTTAAATAAAATATTCAAAAATAACCATAAACAAGAGCACCAAAATATCTGTCCCTACAACAGAAATGTGACCTTTTACTTGGACTAACGGCAACTCGGAATATTGTATACACTCCTGTAATCGTCCAATTTTTCGGGTCAAATCTGGCGGGAGGTCGACTTTTACCCAGGTCATACTTTTGACCAAGGTTAAGTATCTCAGTCATTCAAGGCGTCGAGGACACGGATAGTCAGGACTGGGTGGCAAGTCCACATTCGGGGCGTCAGGCACTCGGATGGTGGGGGGTGGTGAGGCCAGGGCGTCGGGAGCTCCGGTGGTCAGGCAGCAGTCAGGGCCAAAAAAGTGGGAGTTGACTTTTATGTGGGTCATACAAAAAGAAAATGCAATGTTTGGGCCCATAAAATGGAGGGGGGTTGACTATTGGATGGTATTGATGATTGTACAGGAATATATGATATTTATTTATCTATCCCTTAATATCTATTTTTCTGCCTTGGCATATTGTGCCCCTTTAATCTAAACTATTGTAACTGGTGCATCCTACATAGCTATGTGGCTGCAGCAAGAATCCATGTTCATTTGTGCATTGTACTTCTGTATATGACAATAAACTCACATCAACAGAAACCAGGAGCCTTGGCTCCTGCTTTCGCTCAGCTCATACCTTGCTGGAGGATTTTCCCAAAGTATTTGTTGTGGATTGTGCAGTTCCACCTCCGGCTCCGGAATTGGTACTGGCATTCCCTCACCCCGAGCCTAGCTCCTTTTGCCACCTCGTTCACGATCTCGGGCTCAGTCTGGCACAGCTCGGCCTGCTTGCCTGCCAAACGCTTGGTCTTTCGACAGATGCTGTTTGGGTCCATCACCAAGGGGCTTCCCACTGCCCTGCGCAAAAGGAAATACAAGGAAATCGATGACCTCGACTGGCATTGACACACACACTGGACACAGTGGAGGAGAACAAATTTGAAGGTACACAGTGTGGTCCAACCACAGTATAGCTATTAGCACTGTCTGTACGGGCTGGCCCGCCCTCTGCACCTGTGACTCCTCCCCTCAGAATCCCCATAAAGGCTGTTATGCCCAAACTCCTTCCTCAGTATCTGCCTTGTAACCGGGCCAGTAACATGTGAGATGTGCTGATGTCTTAAGGTGATTAAAGCCTATTAATCATGATTCTCAGTCTAGTGTGGTTGATCGATAGTGCTACATGCAGTAAAAGCACAAGTAGGCTGGAGGAACTCAGCAGGTCTCGCAGCGTCCATAAGATATGTTGTAAACCTCTGTTATGCTATGATTGGCTGCTGCCAGCTGGACACGTCTCCCAAGACCAATCCTACCCATAGCCCTTTGCATGCTCCCCATTCCACTCTGCCTCGATCAGTCAATGAGGTTGACGACCGTTCCAGTCTGTAGTGAATAAAAGCCTGATGGTTTCACAACTTCTGTCTTTTGTGATTATTGATGGTGCATCAGGAGGTAAAGATATAAAGGATCAGGTTTGAAATGGGAATAATATATATATCTTTACCTCCTGTGGACACTGTGAGACTGACTGAGTTCCTCCAGCATTTACTGTGTTTACTACGAGATAGACAACAGACTCTCCAAGGCAAATAGCGCCTTTGGAAGACTACACAAAAGAGTCTGGAAAAACAACCAACTGAAAAACCTCACAAAGATTAGCATATACAGAGCCGTTGTCATACCCACACTCCTGTTCGGCTCCGAATCATGGGTCTTCTTCCGGCATCACCTACGGCTCCTAGAACGCTTCCACCAGCGTTGTCTCCGCTCCATCCTCAAAATTCATTGGAGCGACTTCATCCCTAACATCGAAGTACTCGAGATGGCAGAGGCCGACAGCATCGAGTCCACGCTGCTGAAGATCCAGCTGCGCTGGGTGGGTCACATCTCCAGAATGGAGGACCATCGCCTTCCCAAGATCGTGTTATATGGCGAGCTCTCCACTGGCCTCCGTGACAGAGGTGCACCAAAGAAGAGGTACAAGGACTGCCTAAAGAAATCTCTTGGTGCCTGCCACATTGACCACTGCCAGTGGGCTGATATCGCCTCAAACCGTGCATCTTGGCGCCTCACAGTTCGGCGGGCAGCAACCTCCTTTGAAGAAGACCGCAGAGCCCACCTCACTGAAAAAAGACAAAGGAGGAAAAACCCAACACCCAACCCCATCCAACCAATTTTCCCCTGCAACCGCTGCAACCGTGTCTGCCTGTCCCGCATCGGACTTGTCAGCCACAATCAAGCCTGCAGCTGACGTGGACTTTTACCCCCTCCATAAATCTTCATCCGCGAAGGCAAGCCAAAGAAAGACAGTCACAGCATCTTTTGTGTTTTACCTGAAGGTTCACAGAGCTAGGTTCCAACCCACGAGGGTGGTGCATCTATCTCTGGAAAAGTTTAGTTTATTTATTGATACAACACATTTAAAACAACTCACATTGACCAAAGTGCTGTACCGATCAAAAAGACTTCACAACAAGGCATCTATTTAAAGTCTAGAATAAAACCAATACAAGCGGTTAGAACACAAGGTAACAATTAGGACTCGAAATGCTCGAGAATAAGCGTTCATCTTCAATCTGGATATAAAAGAGATGAGGGATGGGGCCGATTTGATGGAGGGAGGTTGTTGTTCCACAGTTTGGGGGCTCCAATAGTGAAGGCTCAATCTCTTCTGAGTTTACAATTTGAGCACGGATCAGACAAGTGCCACCCAGCTAGCCAACCTGAGGGGTCTTGAATTGGAATAAGGCATTAGGAGATCCGCGATGTAAGAGGGGGCTGGCCCATTAAGGGCTTTACAGGCAAACAGGAGAACTTTAAAATCAATTTGAGCCGTACTGGCAGCCAATGGAGGAAGGCAGAATAGAAGTGATAGGGGTCCCTCTACTTGGCACCTGTCAGGAGCCTGGCTGCAGCATCCTGAACCAGTTGCAGACAGGATAACAAAGACTGACTAATCCCAGTATATAAAGAGTTAGAATACTCTAAACGGGAGAATATAAGGGCATGGATAACTTTCTCAAGATCTTTAAATGATTATTTGTAGTGCGAAGCTAGAAAAAGCTTTTACTACTCCATTGACCTGTTTGTCGAACTTGAAGGTGGAATGAAATCACACAAAGGGATTTGATGTGGGGTTGAATGAAGTTGGATAAATTACTAAGACAATTGGAGATCATTTTGGTAGAAATAGGATAACCTCAAATTTCCCTTCGTTCAGCTGTAAGAAGTTTGGAGCCATCCAACACTTTATATCCTCTAGACAATTAGTGAGGTTGGCTGTCTTTGATTGGTTGTTAGGTCCCAAGGAGAGAGAGAGCTGAGTACCATCAGCACAGCAGTGGGAAGAGATGCCATGTTTTTGAATGATATTACCAAGGGGCTTGTTGACCATGTGGTTGTTATTCTGAGGCGCTGTGGACTTTGGCCTGGAAAGGTACCAAATGAGAAGATGAAGACAAGAAAATAAACTCCAGAGGGTGGTTAACTCAGCCTGTAACATCTCGGGCACCAGACTTCACTCCATTGATGACATCTACAAGAGGTGGTATCTTAAGAAAGCAGCCTCTATCCTCAAAGACCCCCACTGTCCAGGCCATGCCCTCTTCACTCTGCTACCATCGGGGAAAAGGTGCAGGAGCCTGAAGAAGAGCCCCCAGCACCACAAGGACAGCTTCTTCCCCACTGCCATCAGATTCCTGAATGATCAATGAACCAGGCTTTTTTCATCCACTACTTTTATTTATTTTGTAAGGTGGTTTAATAGAAATGTTTGCCGTGAAGCTGCCGCAAAACAACAGATTTTGTGGCATGCTCACAGTAAATTATGATTCTGATTTAAAATGCTGTTTACTTAACATATGAGGGCACCCATAAGTGTGCACGTAAAACATACCAATGCAAATATCCCTCAGCCCCTTCTCTCCCTCTCTCCCCTTCCCCCCTCTCACCCCTTCTCTCCCTCTCTCCCCTTCCCCCCTCTCACCCCTTCTCTCCCTCTCTCACCCCCTCTCGCCCCTTCTCTCCCTCTCTCCCCTTCCCCCCTCTCGCCCCTTCTCTCCCTCTCTCCCCTTCCCCCCTCTCGCCCCTTCTCTCCCTCTCTCCCCTTCCCCCCTCTCGCCCCTTCTCTCCCTCTCTCCCCTTCCCCCCTCTCGCCCCTTCTCTCCCTCTCTCCCCTTCCCCCCTCTCGCCCCTTCTCTCCCTCTCTCCCCTTCCCCCCTCTCGCCCCTTCTCTCCCTCTCTCCCCTTCCCCCCTCTCGCCCCTTCTCTCCCTCTCTCCCCTTCCCCCCTCTCGCCCCTTCTCTCCCTCTCTCCCCTTCCCCCCTCTCGCCCCTTCTCTCCCTCTCTCCCCTTCCCCCCTCTCGCCCCTTCTCTCCCTCTCTCCCCTTCCCCCCTCTCGCCCCTTCTCTCCCTCTCTCCCCTTCCCCCCTCTCGCCCCTTCTCTCCCTCTCTCCCCTTCCCCCCTCTCGCCCCTTCTCTCCCTCTCTCCCCTTCCCCCCTCTCGCCCCTTCTCTCCCTCTCTCCCCTTCCCCCCTCTCGCCCCTTCTCTCCCTCTCTCCCCTTCCCCCCTCTCGCCCCTTCTCTCCCTCTCTCCCCTTCCCCCCTCTCGCCCCTTCTCTCCCTCTCTCCCCTTCCCCCCTCTCGCCCCTTCTCTCCCTCTCTCCCCTTCCCCCCCTCTCGCCCCTTCTCTCCCTCTCTCCCTTCCCTTCCTCCTCCTTTCCACCAACCCACCCCAGCCTCCAGCTGCCCTGAGATGAAAGTAAGTAAAGAAAACCGGAAAACACAGCAAAAGCTCAGTTGGTCAACCCAGAGTCAATGAAAAGAGTAGCAGGATCCTTCAATAGAAATTCCACACCAAACCTGCCAAACACATTCACTGACACACATGCGCTCACACATCTATCGTTTTAAATGTAGACATACATTTAAATGTACACATAAATGTGGACATAATTGGCTATTTCGGCCCACAAGTCCATGCCGCCCAATTTACACCTCATTAACCTACACTCCAGGTACGCTTCGGATGGTGGGAGGAACTCGGGGAAAACCCGCTCAGTCACGGGGATAACGTACAAACTCCTGACAGACAGTGCGGGATTTGAACCTCGGTCCCAATCACTGGCTCTGTAAAGGCATTGCGCCAACTGCTATGCCAACCTCTTCATTAAAACTCAGAATACAGTCACGGTGCAACTTTATAAATCATTTGGGAGCAGTTTTGATCAGCGTACAATAGAAATTATGTGAAAACACTGGAGAGGATGCAGAGGAAATTTGGTACGTATCCTGAAAGTGAACGCTTCATTCTGGAAGAGAGACTAGATAGTCTGGGATTATCTTCCTTGAAGCAGAGAAGACAGTAAAACCTCTGGTTTCTGGAATTCAAGCTACCAGCCCCCTCCAGCAACTGACAAAAATTAACCTAAATCGGAATAAAATAATAGGTTAAAAAAAGTAAGTTTAAAAATGTAAATGTTCTCTGATGTAATACATAAACCTTTGGTGAATACGGGAGCAAATATTTAGCCAATGGAGGGCCTTGGTCAGGCTTTGCTCGTAGCAGCTGTTTGGATAAAGTTGTGTGAAACAGTGATGGCGTCTCCCAGGAAGAAGAGCTGGTTGATGCCGCTCGCCGCTGGGGTGACTTCCTTAAAGTGTCTCCTTATCCTTGCTTAGTAAGAGTCACCCTGGTCAGAGGCTTTATCTGTAAACTTGGGGGAGGAAGGGGGTTAATTATCTATAACGTTGTTGTTCGTCTTTCGGTCGGCTCCGTGGAGGGGGAGGAACCTGCAGAAGCAGCGGCGGTTAAATGTTTTCAAAGAATGTGACTGGAAATAAAGTAAAATGTTTTAAGGTATGTATATTCATGCAAGTGAAGTCTGTTCAGGGTAAGTACAGTGTGGTATTTTTGTCTTTTAAAATGATATATTCTTAATCCAGGTGTATTAGTTGGACATTGTAGGAGTTTCAAGCAAGTGGAAAATACACTTATCCAGCAACTGCCAATCCCCTTATGAGCCGGATATAAGGGGTTTTACTGAATGAGATTATAAGGGAGAGAGATATGGTCAATGATAAAGAAAACATTTATTTTATCCCATCCATAAGTGCTCATTTCTGGAAAGACAACACATGAAATGTGATTTTAAAACCTCTACCCGATGCGCTCTGAGGTGTCCTGGATTTGAAGTGTTAACTCCTTGACGCTGCACAAATGCTGGGTTTCCTCAGCATTGACAGCTCTTTGGTTCAGTCCTTTTGGAGCTAGAAATTAGTCAGCTGAACCTGGTGGCTCCAGTCCAACATCATCACACAAGTCCTAATTTCCCCCTTATTATGCATTGAATCGAGCTCTCATGGCATTCTCAAGAATAGGACCTCTGCCTTCTCAGGGTAAGGAAGAATAGGGAATAAATGAGTTCAGTAATCATCCTTCTCCACAAATGATCAGCGCCAGCTGCAATTCTTCAAGAGAAATTTGAGGAAAAGGCTTGTGCAAATTTCTACAGGACACCATCTTGGAGAGCGTTCTGACCAGTTGCATCACTGCCTAGGAATAGAGGTGCTGATACTCAGGACAGGAAAAGACTACAGAGAGTTGTGATCTCGGCCAAAACCATCATGGGCACCGGTCTTCACTCCATCGAGGACATCTACAAGAGACAGTGTCGCAAGAAAGCAGCCTCTATCCTCAAGGACCCTCCCACCACCCAGGACATGCCCTTTTCACACTGCTACTATCAAGAAGGAGGTCCAGGACCCTGAAGACGAATCACCCAATGGCACAAAATCTTGTAAACCAGGGGTCGCAAGTTCATTCCTCGCTAGGGCCTCATTTCTGTCTGTGAGGGGCACTGGACAATGTGGTGACTCTCTCTCTTCCTTACAGTAGACCAGTGGTTCTCAACCTTTTTCTTTCCGCTCACATCCCACTTTAAGTCATCCCTATGCCATAGGTCCTCTGTGATTAGTAAGGGATTGCTTAAAATGGGATGTAGGTGGGAAGAAAAAGTTTGAAAACCCCTGTTTTAATCATCCCTCATTGACTCGTTATGTGCATGGTTTCATAACTCCAAAGAAAATGGGCCAGTGACAATTTTTCTCAAGCAAAATATTTCAGTAACAATCGAGTCTAGAGCAGTGATTCTCAACCTTCCTTTCCCACTCACATCCCACCTTCAGCAATCCCTTACTAATCACAGAGCACCGATGGCAGAGGGATTGTTTAAAGTGGTATGTGAGGAGAAAGAAAGAGGTTGAGAAGCACTGCGGTAGACAAAGTTAAAGAAGTTCATGTATGTTACATTCTTAATGTAGTATTATGTAATGTGACAATAATGGAACCTTTACCTTTACCTTAATATTTGTACTTCACTAAACTGCAGATCTCATTTCCAAGAACTGAATGAGTACCTTGGAAAATGGACAGAGTTTTCTCATGTGACAACCAGTTTGAATTTTATTTTTATTGATTCTCATCAATGCTTATTATTGCCTGGCCGTTTTCAGATCGAGGAGTTTTCCACTGAGAATTATGTAACATTTTAACCTGATAAATTTCCTATTTATTCTGTCAGGATTTCAATCACAGGGGAGCAGGGGACCAGAAGCAGGGAGGACATACCCCGTTGAGAAGGAAAAGCATAGGAGATGACCCTACAGGATAGTGGCCATGACCAGCGAGGGGATCAGCGGCTTAAGGGCCCACGCAGGCTGCGGGCTGTTGGTAACTTGCAGTCAAAAGACCCACACAGGCTGCAGGAGACTGGCTGATAGGAACCAGGTTAGCGGAACCAGGATTCCAGAGGGTTCTGAGGACAAGGAGGGTCCCCTCCCGAAGGGCCTTGGGCACTGAAAGCTTCCTGATTGCAAGTTTGAACCTGGAGCTTGGTTTGTCAATGAATTGTACAGGAGTCTGTGCGATTGAATAGGCTGCGGGAGCTCTGGTGGTGAATCCACAGACACTCAGTGACTCTGAAGGTACTCTGTTTTGCTTCTCTCTCTCCGACTGTAAGGGGCGACAGGCAATATTAATGGTGACTCTTAGTCTGCCTTACGACAGATTAAAGGGAAATTCTGTGTTTTTCTGTTTTATTACCCGACAATAAAAGAATGCCAAATCTTAAAACTTCACCCCCGATCTGCAATTTTAAAAGCTATTTGAAAATCAAATTCTAAACAATCTGAGCACAACACAAGAAAATTCAAGCCAATCAGTCCTGGTAACATTTCCATTATTCTTTTCACACCCTTTCCAGCTTAATGATATCTTTCCTACAGCTGGCTGACTAGAACTGTACACAATACTCCAAGTATGGTCTCACCACTATCTGGTACAATTAGAACGTGACTTCTCTGCTCCTGTACTCAGTGTCCTAACCAATGAAGGCAAGTCTTCCAAAGGACTTCGTCTGTGTCTCCAGTTTTACTGAAACCATATCAGTGCACCCAATTCACTTTGTTCTACAACATTCGCCAAGGCACCATCACTCGCCATGTAAAGCCTGTCCAGGTTTAACCTACCAAAGTGAAACATCTCGCACTTGTCCAGCATGTAATCGGTATCTCCTTCACGCTTCGTCCCAGCTCTTTTAACTCCAATTAACATATTAGGCAAGGCTGCCAAGTTGGACACCATTGAAACAGGCCCCTCAGCTAAATTTGCCCATGCCAACCTCCACTCGTCCCACCTGTCTGCAATTGGCCCTTATTCCTTGAAACCCATCTTATACATGTATCTGTCCATTTTTTTCTGAAAAATTGCAATAGTACCTTCCCCAACCACCTCTTCTGGTAGCCCATTCCATACACCCGCCACGCTCTGTGTAAAAAAAAGTTTCTGTTAAAGGTCTCCCCTCCCTTCTCTCACCTGGTCACCTATGTCATCTAGTTACTGATTCACCTATTCTAGGCAAAAGACTCTCTGCGTTCACCCGATCTATTGCTCTCGTGGTTTTGTTCACCTCTCTGAGATCACCTCTCATCCTGCTACCCTCCAAGGAATAAAGCTCCAGCCTGCTCTACCTCTCCCTGTAGCTCAGGGCCCCCTGAGTCCTGGCAACATCCTTGTCAATCTTGTCTGCACCCTTTCCAGCTCCTTGACGACATCCCTCCTGCAGCACGGTGACCAGAACTGAACACACAATACTCCAAATGGAACCTCACCAATGTTTTGTACAACTGCAACTTCTGTATTCAGTACCCTGACTGATGAAGGCCAACGTGCCAAAAGCTTTTTTGACCACCCTGTCTACCTGTGATCCCACTTTCAAGGTACTATGTACCTGTAATCCTGAATCCCTCTGCTCAATGACACTCCTCAAATCCCTACCCCTGTTCGCCTCCCAAAAATGCAACACCTCTCATTTCTCTGCAGTAAATTCCATCAACCATTCCTCTGTCCGCCTGTTCAACCAGTCAAGGTCCTGCTGCACTCTTTAGCAACCGTCTGCACTGGCTACAATATCAGATACTTTAGTGTCATCTGCAAAGTCATTATTTTCAAATCTACTGGGACAGAGTTAGAGACTGTACCTTTGCTCTGTCAAATTCCCTCTGCCAAAAATTAAGATTCAAGATTTCTATATTGTCATGAGGTCAGAACATGTAATATTACACAAAATTGCCTTACATTTCCAGGATCACCCTGAAAGGCAAAGACTATCCGGGCGCCACGGTTCACGTTGTGGTCAGTGCCAGCGATTGGGACTGGGGTTCGAAACCCGCACTGTCTGGAAGGACTTTGTACATTCTCCCCAAGTCTGCGTGGGTTTCCTCCAGGTGAACTAGATTCCCCCCCCCCCCCACCATCAAAACATTCCGAGGGGTATAGGTTAACTGGACGGCAGGGGCTCATGGGCCAAAAGGACTGTTACCGTGCTGCATGCATGTCCAAATGTCTATCCTTTTGTCCTTCTCGGAATGCCCAACCATCTTAGACCCACATACAGCCCATATGCTCCCCAGAACTACAAGAACTCATGTCTTAGTTTTCAGTAAAATTTAATTCCCCCCCGAACTTGTGCTTCTCTGTATTTACATTCCCATTATTCATGTCTTGAATTAATTCATCCCAGTCCATGAATTGGTTGCTCCCCAAGCTTCATCCCATCTAAACTGCTGAGCAGCCAGTCTGCATTCTTATCTGCCATGCCAACAAAATTATTGTCAAAATAAGCTGCAGATGCTGGAAATCTGACAAAAAAAAACCCCGGAAAATACTGGAAACAGTCATCAGGTCAGGCAGTGTCCACGGAGAGATGGGTCAATGTTTCAGGTTGATGGCCCACAGAAATGCTGGAGGAACTCGGCCGGTCGTACAACATCCATAGAAGGTGTGGTGATACGCCACTGCATGCTGCTATTATGTTGCTGACCATATGTATGGCTGGCCAATCTTCCCTCGGTGACTCCACCCCCTGGAATCCCCTTATAAAGGCGGTGACGCCAAGTCCCTCCTTCAGCACGAGTCCTGGGATCGGGCCAGAACCAGGAGCATGTGTCCAAGTCTTATGGTATTAAAAGCCTGTCGTTCAGCGACTCCAGCCATAGGGTAACAGGAGGTAAAGATACATTACCGACGTTTCGGGTCTGAATCATGAACTCTTGCTCTGGATACCACATTGGCTTGGTGGCAGAGGGCAGATGTCATGGGTTGCATTCGGACTCAGGGTTTGCTGCTGGACTTTTCTTGTGTCCTGCATATGGATAAAAATAACTGTGGTGTGAAAAGGAGATTTGTGAAAGGCACTAAGGTTGGTGGAGTTGTAGATAATGGGAATGGCTGCTAGGGGTACACAGGTAGAGATCAACTGGAAATTTGAGCAGAGCAGACAAGTAGCTTCCATATTCAGAGGAGTACATTAAGGGCTTTTCCCAGAGATTAATAAATCTATAGAATTCTCTGACAAGGAAGCAGAACTGGCTTCCTAATTAGATATACTGTAGGATGCAATTGCATTGATGTGAATGCCCAGGAATGCAGAAGGCAGGTCCATCACAGGCTCTGACCTCCCATCCACTGCAGACAGTTATGTGATGTATTGCTTCAAGAAGGCAGCCAATATCAAAAAGGATGCCGCCCCCACCCCCCCCCCCATCCCCCCATCACCTTGGTCACAACCTCTTCTCTCTGCTGCCTTCTGGAAGAAGGTACAGAAGCTTGAAGACAGCACAAGAACAATTTATCTCGACAGTTCTTGAAACTTTTTTTACTGGATAAATTATAAAACACTCTTATTCCACAAAAATGTCTATCTGCAGAAATGTAAGGTCAACTTTTTTCTTGCACCATTATAACTGCAAGTAATTATCTTTTAATTTAATTTAAAGTACTCATGTGGATAGGGTGGTGAAGAAGGGGCCTTTATAAATCAAAGCACAGAATATAAGAGGTGGGAGGTGATGTGGAGGCTGTTCAAGGCATTGGTGAGGCCAAGTTTGGAACATTGTGTCTAGTTCTGGTCCCCAAATTATAGGAAGGATATCAATAAGGTGGAGAGGGTGCAGAGAAGATTTACTAAAATGTTGCCTGGATTGCAAAATCTAGAATACAAAGAAAGATTGGAAAGCTTTTGGACAGGTTGGTGGATAGGAAAGGAATAGAGGGATATTGGCTAAACCTGGGGAAAAGAATCGCTATGGGCATTGCCTGGTGCCCCAAACATTTTGAGAAAGAGACACAAAAGAAACTCTCCATTCCTAACCATATTCTGATTTTTTAAAATTAATTTTTGATTTAGGCATATGGCATGGCAATAGGCCCTTTCAGCCCTTGAGCCCATGCCGCCCAATTACACCCAATTGACACACAACCACCATAGAAACATAGAAACATAGAAGATAGGAGCAGGAGTAGGTCATTCGACCCTTCGAGCCTGCTCCGCCATTCAACAAGATCATGGCTGATCTTAAAGTTCAGTACCCCGTCCCCGCCTTCTCTCCGTAACCTTTAATACCCTTATACTGAAGAAATAGATCTAATTCCCTCTTAAATAGATTTAATGAACCTGCCTCTACTGCCCTCTGTGGCAATGAATTCCACAGATTCACCACCCTCTGGGTCAAGAAATTTCTCCTCATCTCGGTCCATTTTTGAACGATGGGAGGAAACCAGAGCCTCTCCCCCTGGAGGAAGCCCACACAGACACAGGGAGGCCGGAGCAATGCACAAACTCCTCACACCCAGTGCCGGATTCAAACCCCGGGTTGATGACGCTGTAGCAGCATTGCACTAACCGTACTGCCCTGCCAGGCTAACCGTGATGTGATGGAGTTTGGAAGGTAGTGCAGATCGGAGATGAGAAGCTTTGGACAACCATAGATCTAAGGTTAGGAAGACCTGGGAGTAATTGGTCTGCTGATGGGATGTTTGCATTTAAACCAAAAAAAAGGGAGATATTTGAAAATACATAGACATAACATGCCAAAAAGTCATGCTGAAGTAAGTGTTATGGTACTGAAGGATTGGAAGACTGCCAATACAATACTTTCTTTAAAAAATAGGATACAAGTAAAGTTACAGCTTCCGCCTGGTGAGTTTAAAGTCTGTTAATGGAAAAATGTCAGACTCCATTATTAAGAAGCCAATCACAGAACATTTAGAAAGTCATCTTGCAGAGAGGAGAACTTCTTCAGGGACAGGATCCCTCCAAGACATTTCGCAGAGAACTTGATACTCCTCCATGCCTTGTTGAAGGGGCTCAAACCCAAAACATTGGGTATTCAGCTCGACCTTTGCTATACGAAGGACATCGTTTGACCAGCTGAGTTTGTCCAGCATCTAACACAGTGTCTACAGACGTCCATGTTTTACATTTTGCAAAGTCATAACTCGATCTAATTTGGCATGAATTCATGATGAGAAAACAGCGTCTAGCAGATTTATTAATTTTTTTTAGGAAGAGTAAGCGAGAGGGAGTAGAGGGAGCCATCTGACAAGGCGTAGCACAAGGCAAGAGTTCATAGAGCAGGTGGTAAACTATGGGTAAACGATTGGTTAACGTAGTAGGGGTCTCCAAAGAAGTTGAAATAGACCCCCTGGAGTTGATGGGACCATCCAGGGGATCAGTAAGTGCTGGGGTGGTCGAAATGGGGTCGATAACACTGGGGGGGGGAGGAGGGGTTTGATTTAAAATAGTGCTTCCCCCACACCCCCCCCCACCCAATCTGGCATAGCTGCCATCACCGCCCACGCCCCACCCCAGCATGAGGGGGTATGGGGGTGAGGCCTTCCTGCCATGAACCTTCATGAGCTAACATCATGCTTCACTCTCGTCGCGCCTGCGCCAGTCGGCCGTGCATGGCCTGTGGACCCTAGAACGCTGCAGTTAATAGGTAATTGCCATTTCTGCCCCTTAACCTTTCCTCTGTTTAGGGGTCTAGGGCCACATATGGAGGACAAATTAACTTCCAGCTCAAAGTGGCGCCAGACAGTGGACAGAGGGCTCAAAAGCCAGACTGTCTGGCCTAAAACCAGAGGTCGGGCCACCCTCGTTCAGCCCCCCACTGTCCAGCACTGGGTTTCCATGCCTAGAGGTCAATAAGGGACCACATAGCTCCTGAAGGTATCAGCAGTCTTAAAGTTTGGAGATCCCTGACTTGTAGGAAGGACTAAGCAGAAATAAGAGAGAGCCATTATCAAATTAAAACCTATAACCTCGGGCAGACTGCAGGGATTAATGCTGGGGTACATTTAAGGCAGAGATTGATAGACTCTTGATACAAGGATAGGATGGGTTTGGAGTGATATGGACCAAATGAATGCAGGTGGGACTAGTGTGGGTGAGGCATTTTGCTTGGCATGGGAAAATTGAGATGAAGAGCCTATTTCCACACTGTACGACCTCTATGAAAAGAGAGATATTCATTGGGGCATCTCAGCCAAGGTTCACAAAAGCGATTCACAGGAGATTGCAGATGCTGGAATCTGAAGCCAAAATCATCCTGCTGGAAGGAACTCAAGCAGCATCTGTGGGAGACAAAGAACGGTCGCCGTTTCGAGCTGAAGCATCATCAGGACTGAGGAAGGTTGGAGCAGAAGTAAAGAGGATAGAATGGGAAGGGTGGGGTAAGGTTGCCACATGGGATTCCCCTAACTACGAGGAGTGAAACACAGTGGCCGGGGCAGTTGATTGACAGATTCCAAGTCAAAGGAGGAGAGAGAGAGAAGAAAAGCAAAATCTGGTTGTCAAACGGTGATGAGAAGGCTGCCACAGTGGTAAATGCTGGGCCCGCAAATGTTCACGATATGCATAAACGATCTGGAAGAGGGGACAGAGCATAGTGTATCTAAGTTTACTGATGACACTGGTAGAACCCAGGGAGGAGATGTGGGGAGGTGAGTATCAGTGGGGAGTTGGGTAGGATTGGTTCGGAAGAGGGTCCGGGATTATCACAGGCATAGAGGATGGAATATTGTTGATCAATGTGCTTTCCCGAGGCAGTCACATTGCATTCGTCTCATATTCCTCTCTAACCCAGTGGTCCTCAACCATTTTTTTTCCTACTCACTTACTACCTTAAGTAATCCCTTACTAACCCCAGAGCACCTATAGCTCCTTTGGCTGAGGTGCTCTGGGGTTAGTAAGGGATTACAGTACTTAAGGTGGTATGTGAGTGGATAAAAAGGTTGAGAACCATTGCGCTAACCTTTTCCATCCATACACCTCTTCAAATGTCTTCTAAACATTGCAATTGTATTCACCTCTACAATATTCTCCTCCATTCACCAACCACCATCGATGTGAAAAACCTGCATCTGAGCTACTCTTTAAATCTTTCCCCTCTCACCTTTTTTAATTTAAAATTAGACCAACGGTTCTAAACCTTTTTCTTTCCACTCACATCCCACGTTAAGTATTCCCTATGCTATCCGTGCTCTGTGATTAGTAAAGTATTGCTTATGGTGGGATGTGGGTGGAAAGAAAAAGTTTGAAAACCACTGTTTTAATCGTCCCTCATGGACTCGTTATGTGCAGGGTTTCAGTGCTCCAAAGGAAATGGGCCAATGACAATTTTTCTCAGGCAAAATATTTCAGTAACAATTGGGTCGAGAGCAGTGATTCTCAACCTTCCCTTCCCATTCACGTCCCACCTTAAGCAATCCCTTAATCACAGAGCTCCGACGGCAGAGGGATTACTTCAAGTGGGATGTGAGTAGAAAGGAAAAGGTTGACAACCACTGGTTTGACATACAGTACTGTAACAGGCCTTTCAGCCTACAAACCCATGCCACTGAATTATACCCAATAGTCCTACAAACCCCTGTATGTTGTTTTGAAGAGTGGAAGGAAACCAGAGCTCCGAAGGAAAACCCACACAAACTTCAGGAGAGGGATGCAAACTCCTTATGGACAGCACAGAATCCGATCGCATCTCATAACATAACATAACAATTACAGCACGGAAACAGGCCATTAGGCCCTTCTAGTCCGCACCGAACCAAACACCCCTTTCTAGTCCCACCTCCCTGCACAATGCCCATAACCCTCCATCTTCTTCTCATCCATATACCTGTCCAACCTTTTCTTAAATAATACAATTGACTCCGCCGCCACTATTTCTCCCGGAAGCTCATTCCACACGGCTACCACTCTCTGAGTAAAGAAGTTCCCCCTCATGTTACCTCTAAACCTCTGCCCTGGTGCTGTAACAGGGTTGCATGCCGCCCATCCTGTGCCATGGTTCTCAACCTTTTTCTCCACTCACATCCCACCTTAAGCACCGTAATCCCTTACAAACCCCAGAGCACCTCAGCCAAAGGAGCTATAGGTGCTCTGGGGTTAGTAAGGGATTACTTAAGGTGGGATGTGAGTGGGAAGAGAAAGGTTAAGAGCCACTGCCTTAAATGTATGTCCTCCGGCTTTAGGCTCCACTCACCTGGGAAAAGCCTGTGAGCATCTCTCTGATCTATACCCCTGATGGTTTTACAGTTCCCTGGCTTGTCCTCGCTGACCTTGGCACAGGAGGAGTGGTCACGCAGCAGCCATAAGAAATAAAGGGTCACCAACATTTCGGGGTCAGGAAGGCTTCACTCCTTGACAAAGGACTCAGGCCCAAATCCTGGATGCTGTGTGACCTACTGAGTTTCTCCAGCACATTCGTGTACTGCGCCTGACCCCAGCAACTTGCTGAAGGGACGGTGTAAAGAGGAAAGTCTCATCAAGTTGGGCTTAGAAGAATGAGAGATGACCACGAAGATCCTTAGCAGGCAAGACAGGTCAAATGGTGGGAGAGTCGAGGAACAGAGGATAGACACAGAATAAGAGAATACCTACTTAAGACTGAGTTGAGGAAGAATTTATTCTCTAAGAATCTTTGGAACTCTTTGCTCCTGTTTTAAATTTGGACATGCAGCCTGGTACCAATTAGCAATTAACCTACAACCACCAAACATTTTTGAAGGGTGGAAGGAATCCGGAGCACCCAGCGGAAACCCACACAGGCACGAGGAGAATCTACAAGCGCCTCACAGGCAATCCGGTGCTCGCCACTGGCAGCTCTGCCAGAGCTGCTGTCACAGCAGCGCTGCCACTGGCTCCGAAGGGTTCGGCCGCCCGGTCCTGATGCCGGCGCACAGGGTTTAAGCGGCCGGTTAAAGGAGCTGATGGTGTTTGCAAGTAAGATCTTGCGACTGCGGACGTCGGTGCCTAGGACGGTGGCGCTTGTGCTCGGCAGCAGGTTGCAGACTCCGGGGGGGGGGGGGAGCGGCAGAGCGCCAGAAACGGGGAGAAATCGTGACAATGAAGGAATTTTGAATCTTGAATCCAGGTTGATGCCGCTGACACTGTCATAGCCTTGCGCTGACTGCTACATTAACCATACCACCAAAGCTGTGGAGGTGAAAACACAAATGTCGTCGCAGCTGAGGCAAAGCTATATTGAGACCGACACCGGTTCGGGAAAATCGGACACGGAAGGGGATCGGAGAACGTTGAATGTTATTGAATGGTCCAGAGAGTCTGAATCACCTACTCCTCATCCTATTTCTTTTGGGTCCTTAGAATGTCTCCTGTGTCTCTAAATCTTGCCTGTTTTTTTCAATTAAGGGAAGGAATCAGAACGTGATTTTCAAAGTGTTGTTTTAAAAGTTTTCACAATTAAAACATTACTTTCTGTTGCACTAAATGCAACTGTGCACATTTATTTATTTATCCTTTTAAATGTATTATTTATTTTTCTGTCTCATGGCATAAGGCAGCCCGATTAGTGTGGCGGTTAGCCTTAGGATTCCCCCACCTTTCCAACCTTTGCCAGCGACCCGGGTTGGAATCCCCCGCCATCTGTAAGGAGTTTCTAGATTCTTCCCCCACCCCATGACCGCACAGGGTTTCCTATGGGCGCTCCGGGTTCCACCCACATTCCAGAGATGTACGGGGTAAGGAGGTTAATTTGATCATGTGGGTGTGATTGGGCAGCGTGGGCTCGTGGGTCAGAAGGGCCTGTATCTTTAAAAAGAAACTATGATATATTAGATTATGTGGTAATTTAATTAATATTATTGTAGTCGGAGGTGAATTAATGAACCAGGAAGTAAGAATTTGGGTGCATTCATATATTGCACTGATGTCCATGAAAATAGCTCTCATACTCATTGCAGCATTGGGTTGGGTGGATGGATAAGGATGGGTTTTGAGAGTTATGAGCAAGGCAGGAGGGACATTTTGGTTGGTGGGGGTAAGTTGGTCTGAAGGGCCTGCTTGTCTCATATTCAATATGTTCAACTTGCATTTTGCCAAGGCCATTCATCTCAGAGCAATTCTGTCCACTTGAGGTGCTGGAGCTGTGAAGAAACAATGCACCCCCCTGCTTTGATTACACAGGACAACAAAGATTTTGCTTCCTGAACACTTTTTGGATGTATTTTATGGATGAAAATCACCTTAAAATGTTCCTATCACCCATCACTTTTTAGATATGACCTGTTTTTTTGTGATTTTAAGTTTACTTCAAGCATATAAACCCATAAAGTTCAGCATGTTACTGTGGTAAACCACTGTTATGTATAATTATCTGGTCGGGCACATCTATTGGCTGGTTGTACCTGAGGCCCCTCCCCACAGGCTCCTTTATAAAGGTTCCACAGCCCCCTGCAACTCAATGCAGGACAGCTGATATGTTAAGTTCTCAAGTGAATAAAAGCCTATTGGTTTCCCTACAATAGTCTTTTGAGTGATTAATGGGGCATCAGTTATTGAAAATTAATTTTCCACATTTACACAGTCAGTGACGAACACGGTGAGAGGTTTCTCCAGGATATTGGAGAAGCAGCATCAGGGAAACTGGAGTTCATCAGTACTGGCTGACTGTCGTTGGACACTGATACAAGAGACATCAGATGCTGAGTACAAATGAAAATCAACGGCAAAACATTTTAAGGTCAGTTGAACTAATGCAATGTGCCAGCGTCATTATGCGCTTAAACATGCTAAATGCAATCAAAGTTCATTTAAATGTTTATCCAACTTCCTACGTGATACAGAAAATCCAAAATTATCTTTGTGTTCAGCTTGAAGTTGTCTATCATAATCCCCAATTTATTTCAGGAAGCAAATCTTCTGGAAAAAAAATTTCATTCCACAGCAAGTCCATCAACAACCCCTCAATCCATCTGATGTTCCACCCCTTTCCGAATGGCTAAGCTAAGCCGATCTACAGCATTTCCTCAGTCCCATTAATGGAAAAGCTCCCATCTTTCCCCCACCCACTTTTCATGTCAGAATTGGTCAAAAGTGGAGTATCCCACTGTGCAAAGTTAAACAAACTTCAATGGGTTAGGCAGCATCCATAGAGCCAGAGGAATGGCCTGATGCATTGGAGTGACACCTGCATTCGGGAGATAGTGAGTGTGTGAAGAGGTGAGGGACAAGGGTGAGGCAGAAGCTGGCAAGCGATAGGTGCGTCTGCGTGCGGAGGGGATGATGGGTATCTAGTGGGGGAGGGTGGAGAGAGCAACAGAGGCTGGGATATGATGAGTGGAGATAATACTATGGCACAGAGAATGGAATCTAAGTGGAACCAAATCAGGAAGGTGGAAAGAGTGAAGGGGAGAAGGGGATAATAGACTCAGGGGGAGGTGGGAGTGGATGGTGAGCAGGTGGATTCAGGAAGGGGAGGGCAACAGGGAGCTGGGGGAAGGGGAGAGAGGTTGGAAAGATTGCAGATGAGGAGAGAGAAAGGCAGAGGGGAAGTGGTTTCCCTGAAAATGAAGAACTCAATATTCATGCATTGAGTTGTAGACACTGAGGCAGAATATAAGAGAACCTCTCTCCAATTCTGTTCCATAGATTCTCCAGTTCCTGATTCGATGCCAACTTTTTTAAATTTAAATTTTGACCTACAGCACAGTAACAGCCCTTCCTAGCCCATGAGCCCATGTCGCCCAATTACGCCCAATTGACCTAGAAGCCTCATAGGTTTTTGAAAGGTGGGAGAAAACCTATCCTCACTGATCACATTTACCAACATAATTTGAAGCCTTCCAGTGGTTCTAAACTGTTATAAGATTCCCTATCTCCTCCATCTCCTCAGGCAGTGCTTCCCTAACCATAACCCTCCAAGAGAACAGATCAGATCCTTCCTACAAACACCCTCTGATTTTAGACAAGTAACTATCCACACGGATTCCCTCCTTCGGGAAGGAAAAACCTCCCACCCCTCCCTTATCCATGCCCTTCAGCCTGGTAGACTCAAAGCTACCAACCAATGAAAATGCGGGAAATAGCATTATATAATTGGATAGGTATATGGATGGGAGGGGAATGGAGGGTTACAGGCAGGGTGCAGGTAGGTGGGACTAGAGGAGAGGATTTAGTAGAGTGTGGACTAGAAGGCCCGAGATGGCCTGTTTCCGCGCTGAAATTGTTATATGGTTATAACAAATCATTTTTTAATCTCAAATGTTTTACTGAAGGTTAGACATCCATAATCTTTGGACAACAGAGGCATTAGCAGGTCAGCGGACACTGGGAACAAAATATGAAGTAGTTTAAATAGAGGCTGAGCATCTACTGTGAAGGGCATCAAGGATAAATAGCAAATAGAGAGAACAAGAAAAGGGAAAGAAGGAGAGGAAGAGGAGGGATTGAAATAAAGGAAGGAAGGAAATCAGCCAGATTGCAAGAGTGCAGGGGAAATTTACTAGGATGTTGCTGGGACTTGAGTAACTGAATGACAGGGTAAGGTTAAACAGGTTAGCACTTAATTCCATGGAGCATTGGAGAATGAGGGGAGATTTGATAGAAATGTATAAAATTATGAGGGGTAGAGATGGAGTAAGTGCAAGCAGGTATTTTCCTCGGAGGTTGGAAAAGATAAAAAGCTAGAGGATATGGGTTAAGGATGAAAGGAGAAATGTCTGAAGGGATCATTTAGGTGGAATGAGCGGCCAGCTGAAGCAGTGAATGGGTGCTCGATTTTTACACTGAAGAAACATTTGGACAGATGAATGGCTGGGAGTGAAGTGGAGGGCTGTGGTACGGGTGCAGGTCAATGGGACTAGGAAGGATAGTGGTTTGGAATGGACTAGAAGGGCCAAAGGGACTGTTTCTATGCCATAGTGCTCTATGGAAGGAAGAATCAGCCAGCATTGCATAATAGGAGGCCATTTAGTCCATCAATCCATAGCCCTTCTCATAATTTAAATACAAGAAGGATGCTCGGCGTAACTGTCAGCATAACGCCTTTACAGCACCAACAATCGGGCCTAGAGTCGGAATCCCGCACTGTCTGCAAGGAGTTCGTACGTTCTCCCCGTGTCTGAGTGGGTTTCCTCCTGGGGCTCCAGTTTCCTCCCACCGTTCCAAATGTACCAGGGGTGTATGTAGGTTAATGGGGTGTAAATAGGGCAGCAAGGGCTTGTGGGCTGAAATGGCCTGTTACCCTGCCGTACGTCTAAATTAAAATTGTAAATCCAATTCCCTTTTGAAGGCCCCAATTAACTAATTCTACTAGCCTTGGGCACACTAACTGTGGCACACCTGACCTAACAACACAAAAAGGTGAATTCAAATTCTAGAATGTAGAAAAACAATTTTTAGTATTGATAATCAATTGATTAAGGAAAAAACACATCTGCTTCATTAATACCATTCGCAAGATTATATAATTGGTCAAGACATGACTCCAGACAAGTCATTTGCAACCTTTTTGTTGCAAATGGGCAGTTGGGCTATAACCTCACTTGGGCTCTGCTCAAAGTTTATGGGCTCCCTTCCCTGTGAGGTTTTCATACTTCTCTCCTACTGAATACAGGAAAACCATATTTATGTTACACGAGGAGAAAAGAAAACAAGACTTTAACGTAAATGTAGATATGGTCCAAGAAGTTGCTGAAGTGATGGAGGGCACGTGAAGAAATGCCTGCCTGCTTTTTGCTTATACCTTGAAGAAGGTCTCAGGCCAGAAACGACAGTAATATATCATTTATCTCCGATGGACGTTGCGAGACTGGCTTAGTTCCTGTGTTAACTTCTGTGTTTTTACAACAACTAAATGTGTTGTGGCCCTCAGTGAGAATGACTGCTCTATATATATTGCAAAGTGGGACTATAATGTAGATTTTTAGACATATACAGCCCACGAACCTGCATCACCCAATTACACCCAGGACGGGATTTTCCCCAGGTCCTTGAGGGAAGTCAGGGAGGAAATAGCAGAGGCTCTGACAGTGATTTTTCAACAGTCACTAGAAGGGGGCATGGGTGCCGTGGGATTGGCGTATCGCAAACGTGGTTCCTCTGTTTAAAAAGGGCTCCAGGTGTTGGCCCTGCAATTATAGGCCAGTAAGTTTGATGTATATGGTCGATAAACTAATGCAAAATATTCTTAGGGATAATACGTATAAGTATCTAGAGAGGCAGGGACTGTTCAGGGACACCCAACATGGGTTTGTGCGGGGAAGGTCACGTTTGAATTTTTTGAGGAGGTGACTTGGAAGGTTGATGAGGGTAGAGCAGTGGATGTTGTCTATATGGATTTCAATAAGCCCTTCGATGAGGTTCCACATGGAAGGTTGGTAAGGAAGGTTCAGGCACTAGATATGAATGTTGAGATAGTCAGATGGGTTCAACAGTGGCTAGAAGGTAGATGCCAGAGAGTCATGGTGGATAACTGTCTGTCAGGATGGAGATCGGTGTGCCTCATGGATCGGTGTTGGGTCCTTTGTTATTTGTCATTTACATTAATGATTTGGGTGATGGGGTGGTAAATTGGGTGAGTAAATATGCAGACGATACAAAAATAGGGGTAGATAGTGAAGATGGCTTTCAGAGACTGCAGAGGGATTTGGGCGGTTTAGAAGAGTGGGCTGAAAGGTGGCAGATGGAGTTTAATGTAGATAAGTGTGAAGTGCTTCATGTTTGGAAAAATAATCAAAACAGGATGTATGCAATGAAGGGGAGGGGGCATGGAGGAATGAAGAGGAACAGAGAGATCTAGGAATAATGGTTCATCGTTCTTTGAAGGTGGATTCTCATGTGGATAGGGTGGTAAAGAAGGCTTTTGGTATGCTGGCCTTTATAAAGCAAAGGATAGAATATAGGAGTTGGGAGGTGATGTTGAGACTGTTCAAGGCATTGGTGAGGCCAAATTTGGAAAACTGTGTGCAATTCTGGTCCCCAAATTAAAGGAAGAATATCAATAAGCTAGAGTGGGTGCAGAGAAGACTTAATAAAATGTTACCTGGATTGAAGTATCTTGAATAAAAAGAAAGATTGAGTAGACTGGGTCTTTATTCACTGGAGTGTAGAAGGTTGAGGGGGGATTTGATGGAGGTATTTAAAATGATGAGAGGGATAGATAGAGTAGATGTGAACAGGCTCCTCCCCTTGAGGGGAGGTGAGATTGGAACAAGGGGTCATGAGTTGAGGGTTAGGGGGCAACAGTTTAGAAGTAACATGAGAGGAAGCTTCTTCACTCAGAGAGTGGTGGCTGAGTGGAATGACCTTCCAGAAGAGATGGTTGCAGTCGGGTCAATTTTGTTATTGAAGGAAAAGTTGGATGAGTGCATGGATGTGAGGGGATTGGAAGGTTATGGGCAGGAAGCAGATAAGTGGGACTAGAGGAGTTCACTTAAATTGGTGCAGACTAGAGGGGCCAAGATGGCCTGTTTCCATACTCTAATTGTTATATGGTTAAAATTAACCTACAACCTCCCCCCTCCCCCCGTGCATTTTGGAGTATAAGAGGAAAGTGGAGCATCCACAGGAAACCCACGCAGACATGGGGAGAACGTACAAACTCCTCTCAGACAGCATGGGATTCGAACCTCACAGCGCTGCCCATCATTCCATCAAAGTTGCAAGAGATTGAGGCAATCTCGCCGAACAGATTCATGAACTGAATTCAGACCCTGGCACATTATTTTACCATTTGCTTCAGTGAACAATTTGATAATGGCTTGGGGTCGGGCCACTGTTTGCCACCACTCTGACATTGGGTTGACCTTGGCCCTGGTGGTGGTGTCCAGTGGAGTAGGACCACGCATATTGGGAAGCTCAGTAGAGTTGTGGTTTGCTATTGCAGCAAGAAAGATTGCCTCGGCATCAGGACACCGCCTTTGTTACAGGCAGCAGAGAAACCCCTCCATCGTTAACACAATCAGATGTTCTCCATTAATAACGTTATGGCATGCCATGGGGAACCCTGCCTTGTTGTTCTATTCCTTTCTGAGTTGCTGCAACGGCCACGCTGCCGCTGGGTCAGACCCTGGGAGAGCGCGGAGCAGAAACAAAGAGTTCATCCGCAGGGTCCAACCGCCTGGTCCAACTATCGACAGTTCCAGACAGGCTTTAAATGGCCTGTAAAAGGAGCCAGCAGTGGTTTATTATAAAATACAGCGACTGCAGGGATCTGGGCCCAACATGGTGGCGAATACATTTGGCAACAGCATCAAGGGAACCAGAGGACTGGCGCAGGGCACCAGAAAACTGAGCGGACACCCGCAGTTTGGGAAGGAGAAGCAAAGATGGCCCACAGGGCCGTGACTATGGCAGCGGACCAGTGAGGGGACAGGCTGCTGGTAACTCCGAGGAAGCCATGCAGGCTGCGGACAGCGGGAGACTGGCTGAAGGGGTATCGGGTATGGGAACCGGGATGCGAGAGGGTGCCAAGGGTGCTGAAGGCTTCTTGATTTTGCCAGAGGTTTGGATCTGGAGCTAGAGTTGCCATGGGCTTGAACAAAAGCTTGGGCGGCTGCAGAGGCTGCGGGAGAGGTGGAGGTGCATTCATGGTCTCTCTGTGACTCTGTGAGGTGAGGGGTGGGGGGGCCTCTCTTTTACGAGGGAAATGGAGGACCTTCAAAGGTTAAATCTTGAGAGTATAGATGCTCCTGTCAGGATTAAGGACAAAATTAACAGGCATAGGGAACCCTGATTTTTGAGGGATATTGGGGACCTGGTTCAGAAGAGAGACATGTTTAACAGGTATAAACAACATGGAGCAAATGAGGTACTCGAGGAGTATAAAAAATGCAATAAAACCCTCAAGAGAGAAATCAGGAAGGTTAAAAGAAGACACGAGGTGCTTTGGCAGACAATATGAAGGAAAATCCTAAGGGTTTCTACAGGTATATTAAGAGAAAAAGCACAGTAAGGGTCAAAATTGGTCCCCTTGAAGATCAAATTGGAGCCAAAAGAGATGGGGGAGATTTTAAATGTTTTTTCTTTCATCAGTATTCTTCTGGAAACTGGCTCAGTTGACAAAGGAAATGCTGTTGATGAGGTCTACATGCACTTTAGACAAGGTCCTGGGTGAACTGCTGAACTACTGTATTCCTGATTACCTGGTTACACCCCGTTCTGTGACTGTACCTGTGGCCCCTCCCTCTTTTGACCTTGTATAAAGCCTCTAACACTTTGACCCTTCCCCAGAAAGCCCGGGCCACGGCACAGGATGAGGTCCCCTGCCCCTTGTGATTAAAAGCCTGTAGATCAGTGACTCAATCCCAGCCTCTCGAGTTATTTACTGTGCATCAGGTCGCACATAGGAGGTTCAGGCGATTGGTATTCAGGGTGAGCTAGTAAATGGATTCAACATTGGAAATATGGGAGAAGTTAGAGTGGAGACCTGTGACTAAAGGTGTGCCTCAGGGATCGGAGCTGGGACCATTGTTGTTTGTCATCTATATCAACAATCTGGATGATAATCAGGGTCTATAGCTAGAGGGTGGGGGAGCAGGAGGAACAACCGCTCCCCCAACCTTTTCAGCCCGGCAGTGCCCCCGACCCCACATATTCGCTCCTTCCGATCCGCGCCCGGCTCCTTCACTCCCCCCCTCCCTCCTTCCCTCCCTCACAAACGGATGAGATAATGACTTCAAATTTCATAATGCCAAAAGCAAACTCACTCACTTTTCAGTGTTAGATTCTCGTTGTAACGTGACTTTATCGTTCTCTTTACAAAGTGGTGTTGGTCTAAACGATCTTTAGTTCTGGATCTACTATTTTAAAAGGGTGTTGCAACTATTGCAATTTATGGAAGCTATGGGGTTTTTTAAAATCAAATCACAAATATAAATATTTGTTAATTCCTTTTTTTTTAAATCTTGGTAGCGGTTATCAGTCTGTTGTTGCTGGTCCCCTTCCGTTGAAGAGGAGGAAAGATTAAAACAAGAGGACATGAGTTAAGAATTAAGGGGCAGAGGTTTAGAGGTAACATGAGGGGGAACTTCTTTACTCAGAGAGTGGTAGCCGTGTGGAATGATCTTCCGGGAGAAATAGTGGCGGCGGAGTCAATTGTATTATTTAAGAAAAGGTTGGACAGGTATATGGATGAGAAGAAGATGGAGGGTTATGGGCATTGTGCAGGGAGGTGGGACTAGAAAGGGGTGTTTGGTTCGGTGCAGACTAGAAGGGCCTAATGGCCTGTTTCCGTGCTGTAATTGTTATGTTATGTTATGTTATGTTAATTGATACGCGGAGCTCTAACCAGAATAAAATAACCAGACTTTGCACCCTTTGGATCCCACTGACGGTAACAAGTAACATCCCATCACATTGGTAAACTGGATCAGCAGGTGACACAAAGATTGGAGGTGCTGCGGACAGCGAGGAAGGTTTTCAAAGGTTGCACAGGTATCTGGACCAGCTGGAAAAATGGGCTGAAAAATGGCAGATGGAGTTTAATGCAGACAAGTGTGAGGTGATGCATTTTGAAAGGACAAACCAAGAAAGGATGTACACGGTAATTGGTCAGGCACTGAGGAGGGTGGTAGAACAGAGGGAGCTGGGAACACAGATACATAATTCCCTGAAAGTGGCATCACAAGACGATAGGGTTGTAAAGAGAAGTTTTGGCAATGTTGGCCTTCACAAATCAAAGTATTGAGTACAGGAGTTGGGATGTTATGGTAAAGTTGTATAAGACATTGGTGAGGCCAAATTTGGAGGATTGTGTGCAGTTTTGGTCACCTAACTACAGGAAAGACAAATAAGATTGAAAGAGTGAGGGCAAGATTTATTAGGATGTTTCCCTGACCTCAGGAACAGAGAAAGGTTAAATAAACTAAGACTTCATTCCCTGGAGCGTAGAAGAATGAGGGTAGTTTGGTAGATAAATTTAAAATTAAGGGAGATAGACAGAGTAAATGTAGATGGGTTTTTTCCACTGAGGGTAGATGAGACACCAAACCAGAGGACATGGGTTAAGAGTGAAAGGGGAAAAGTTTAGGGGGAACATTAGGAGGAACTTCATACAGAGAGGGGTGAGGGAGTGGAACAAGGTGCCAACTGAAATGAAAAATGCAGGCTCCATTTTAACATTTGAGAAGAATTTGGACAGATACATGGAGGGCTATGGATTTGGGTGCAGGTCAGTGGGACTACGAAGAATAATAGTTTGACACAGACAAGAAGGGCCGAAGGGCCCGCTTTTGTGCTGTCATGTTCTATGGTTCTCTTTCCGTGACTTTAAGGGGCGCTGTGCAATTTCTGCTGATCTTTGTCCGTCTTACAGTAGATTAAAGTCAATTTCATGTAATATTCCATCTGTTTTATTATGAGACAATAAAGGAATCTTGAACCTTGAGAGGAAGTGGAGAATTTGGGGCTCTCCAAGGTGTAAGAATCCATACATCTGCTCCAAGGCCTGTCCCATGGACATTGCCCCTTGTCAATCAGGGGTGATTACAAGACTGGTCACAGAAGGAGTCAAGGGCGTTCACTTCAGGGCCCGGGTCATGGCTAAGGTCACACTCGCTCCTACCCCCTTCCTTCAGGCAGAAGAGACGTAAGCTCAAAAACACGAACTTCCAGATTCAAGGGCGGTTTCTTCCCTGTGTTATTGGAGTTGGAAATGGATCTCCCTCCTCTGGCAAAAGAGGACACATTTGTAGTGTTTGGAGTAGATTTTTCTCTATATTTTCCTTCCATTCTCTGTACCCTGATCTTTGACACGTTGTGACATATCTTGACTTAATGGAGCTCTAAGAGATTCTGAGAGGCATAGGTAAGGGAGGCGGCCAGTGGCTTTTTCCCAGGGCAGGAATAACCAACACCAGAGGACACCTGTAGAAAATGAGGGGAGGAAAGTTTAGGGGAGGCATGAGGGGTGATTTTGTTTAACACAGAGAGTGGAGGGTGCCTGGAATGGCTTGCCAGGGGTGATGATGGAGACTGAAACATTAGGGGCAATGAAGAGACAGGCACACGGATGAAAGAAAAATAGAGGGTAACGAGGTAGGTAGGGTTTCAGTTTTATTTTGGCTGGAACACATAGGTCAGCACAACAAGGAGAGCTGAAGGACCTGTACTGCGCTGTATGTTCTGTGACCACCCCCTCCCTGCACCATTTATTTGTTATAATTGCCCCACCTGCTACATAAGTTGACTTGATAGATAGCACTCAAATCAAAGCTTTTTGCTGTAAACAATTCAATTCGATTCTATCAAGGGCTCCCTCGGTCAACCATCGCAATGCTCTCAATTTCAGTCCATAATGCAATAGTTCCTCGTTCTGCATACAATCTGTTGATTAGATTCCGTCCTGTATCTTATTCCTGGATCTGTCCTAACACCACCGGTTATGGAATGCACCGCCTTCTCTGCTTGTCAGCTTAACTATCCTCTCACCAGTATCACAGCTTCATCTCTGTCACACACCTCCCCGTGCCAACCACTTAGTAATGAAAAAAATGAAAACAAACTATTTTGTAATTAACCCTCCCAGCGCAAATTTATTATGCACCAATATCAAATAGCTGACACTGAGCGAACAGCTGTAATTTGATCTTTTAGCCAACATTCATGAACTGCTCAGAGCATTGCATCAGGGCTACATGTTTGGGTTGCAGATGCGTAACCGGCTACTGAGCAGCTTCTGTCTTGAGTGAAGTCTCGCACCTCCTCACACTGTGACCCATTGTGGCCCTCTCCAGATTGAAATGCAAGCGAGTTAAGGAGACCCAGGTCGCCGCTGACCACGGTGCGAATGCCCTCCGGGAAACGTCAGGCGGCCAGTTCATTCCGTTGTTCCACGAATTGACTTTCACTGAGGGCCACGGACCGTTCTGTCCGGTCGGAGCCATTGGCTACGAGGTCAGAGGGTTGTCTTTCAGAGGAGAGGTTCACCCAAAGGTCCACACTCTCGGGTGAATTAAAAACACCCTGCATGGCTGCTCTGTAGTGGAGTGGGGGAAGCTTGCACGTTGCCCTGCCTTTTGCTGCTGGATCCACATAACCACAACAGATTATGTGGTCGTAATCCGATTGCTGTCAGTGTGAGTCCATAATGTTGGATATCCTGGGGTTATCCATGGTGCTATAGAAATACTTTTGAATCAACCTCGTTCTGATCTTTATTCTTATTAACTATAATATATGTCAGAGTCTATCTTGCTCCATGCAGAACATTTTAAACACCACTGACTCAACACATTTTTTACACCAACCGATTATTATTTTATTTTTCCCTTTCCTAGAACTACCTTCTTATTCTCGTTATGTGTCATCTGTTTTGTGAACCTCGGAGGTTACAGAAAGTAAGACTTCTGTTGTATGGGTCCATTTAGAGCAGTGGTTCTCAACTTTTCTCTTTCCACTCACATCCATTTTAAGTATTCTCTATGCTATCAGTGCTCTGTGATGAGTGAGGGATTGCTTAAGGTGGGATGTGGGTGGAAAGAAAAAGTTTGAAAACCTCTGTTTTAATCATCCCTCATTGACTCGTTATGTGCACGGTTTCAGAACTCCAAAGGAAATGGGCCAATGACAATTTTTCTCAAGCAAAATATGTCAGTAACAATTGGGTAATTCTCAATCTTCCCTTCCCACTCACATCCCACCTTAAGCAATCCCTTATTAACCACAGAGCACCGATGGTATAGGGATTACTTAACGTGGGATGTGAGTGAGAAGGGAAGGTTGAGAACCACTGATTAGAATAAATTTCATTCATTCATTCATTCACTCGTTGATTAGGAGGGGTTCGGGGATGCCCCAGACCAGCCATTCTCAAGCTTTTTTTCAGCTGTGGCCCCCCCACCTAGGCATCTGCCCAAAATTAGAAGGGCCCCTTCCCTGTGAAGCAGTCCATCGTGGGAACGCCATGACATTATGTACATGGAGTTACATTGCATGGGGAGTTTCAGTTTGCCGCCAAGCTTGGCATGAATAAAGATGCTTGCCACTTCTCTCAATCAAGGCTGCTTTCTAATACATGACGGGCGGGGGGGTGGGTGGGGGGGGTGGGGGGTGGAGGACAAGATGAAAAAAAAATTAATTCCACACTCCGGACGACAGGATTTAAAGGATTTCAGGGAAATAAGTATGTCGGAGGTGGAAGTTCGGTGAAAAAGGAATGACATCACATTGCAGAGAGAGGGAAGCGAGTGGTCGGCGGCTCAGAAAAAGAAAGGAAGGTGAGAAAAAGGGGAGAAAAGAGGAAGTGAGAGAGACAAAATGTTGGTTGTTTTCTTCAACACTCCTCCCGACTACATAAAAGCACTTTAAATATTTATGCTACGTGAGGTGAAAAGAAAAAAAGGCTTTTAGTTAAATGCGCTGTGGCCTAGCAGTGGGGGCCTTAGGGCCCCCATTGAGAATGGCTGAACTAGGGATAAGAAAGGCTGTTTAACCACTGAGTTAGTTCTATTTTTAACAGGTTGTTATTGATACTAAAGTTAGTTGAAGCAAACAGAACCAGTGGCTTCAAGCCTTCATTGAGATGGCTCATTCAGTGAAGGTGAAGAGGGATGGAAGCCTACTGAGGGTAAACAAGAAGACAGTTGAAACTGTAACTGCCCATAAAAGTACTGGAACAACTCAGCAGGTTAAGTAGCATCCACGGAAAGCAATAGGCGGTCGATGTTTCAGCCCTGAATTTTTCATTAGAGATTATCTGCGCAGAGAATGTCGCCGGGACCTGAGGAACTGAGTTACAGGGAAAGGTTAAATGGGTTGGGAGTGTTGGCGAATGGAGGAGGAGGGGTGAAATCTGATTGAGGTTTATTAAATTATAAGGGGTATAGAGTAAATGAAGCAGGCTTTATTCCACTGAGGTTGGGGTAAGACAACGAGAGGACATGGGGTAAGGGCGAAAGGGGAAAGGTTTCGGGGGAACTTCTTCACACCCAGAGCAGTGGGGTGTGGAACAAGCTGCCAGCTGAGGTGGAGAATGCGAGTTTGATTTTGGTATTTAAGGAAAATTTGGACAGTTACATAGATGCGAGTGATACGGAGCGCTATGGTCAGGATGCAGGTCAATGGGTTGAGGTAGAACAATAGTTCAACATGGACTAGATGGACAAAAGGCCTGTTTATGTGCTGTGGTATTGCATGGGTTCTTCTTAAGTTGAAGGTCTCAGGGCAGTGTTGGATCTACTGTTGGGGAATGAGATAGGGCAGGTGACTAAGGTGTGTGTTTGGGAGCACTTCGGATCCAGTGATCAGGGTAACATTAGTTTCAATATAATTATGGAAAGGGATAGGTCTGGTCTGAAGATTAAGGTTTTTTGAGTGGGGATTTCATGAAATGAGAAGGGATTTGCAAGGAGTGGTTTGGGCTGATTTGATTTATGGAAAGGAGGTAGAAGAGAATCGGTGGGCATTTAAAGGTGAGATTTTCAGGGTGCAGAATCTTTAGGTTCTGGAAATTTTAACTGCCTATTACTTTTCATCGATGCTGCTGAGTTTCTCCAACAATCTTCAGTACTGCACTTTACAGATTACTGTTGCTCAAGCCCTAGTCTTGGCAGATTAAGTTAACCAGTCAAGGACAAGGAGGGTCTGATCACAGTTGGCCCCCATTTCTGGAGGACAAGATCAGTTATGGTTGTCACCCTTCACCATGTTCCAATGGATGTGGTGAACATCACATGTGGCTCAAATCTCCTCCTCCTCGTGAAGAGCGGGTGTTAAAGTGGTGGTAGATAGAGAGGGGGCATTTGCAGCGACCACGGACTGAGTGCAGGCCAGAAAATTTCAGCAAAAATATGTCTTTTAAAAAAACACCTATCATCCTTGGGATTCCGTCTCATCTAAATAGAAATGAAGAGAAGACCAACTTGACCGATACCCGCAAGAATTTTGCTTTGGCTGCACAGTTGCAGTCTTGCAATGCGTCGATTTTTCTTCAGAAAATTTACCATTGATCTTTAAGTGGATGCTCTTCTAAGTGCTTTGCCGATCTTTGAGATAGAAATAGATGCTCAGTCCTTTGCTTGCATAAGGAGCTCATGTTTATAGTCAAGAAGGCTGCCCCCTCATTAGTCTGGGATTGAGTTCAAGAGCTGCGAAATAGTATTGCAACTCCATAAAATACTGGTTGGGCCACACCTGGGCCACACCTTCATTTCTGGTCACCTCGTTGCTGGGAGGATGTATATGCTTTGCAGAGGGCGCAGAGGAGATTTTCTGGGATGTTGCCTAGATTGGAGAATATATCTTATAGAGTAAGGTTGATCCGCTAGGGCTTTTCTCTTTGGAGCAATGAAGGATGACTTAATAGAGAGAGCAAGCAGCTTTTTCCCTGGGACGACCATAGCAAATACCAGAAAGCATCTGTTTAAGGTCAGTGGAGGAAAGTTTAGGGGAGATGTCAGAGGTAGGTTATTTACACAGAGAGAGGTGGGTGCCTGGAATGCTTTAACATATGATGATGGAGCCTGGTACAATAGGAACATTTAATTAACTCTTTGATAGGCATGTGGATGTAAGAAAAATAGAGGGTTATGGGTCTGAGGGAGGGAATATTAGATTGCTGTGGAGTGGATTCACATTGGTCGCCACAACATTGTGGGCTGACGGTCCTGTCTTCTGCTGTAACGTAACATATTTTCAATCATGGAACGTGTAATTATTTCCATCTCTTCCCTTTCCCTCTGCGTCCTAATCCCAGGCAAGGTGGATGAGTGAGGCTCCAGGTGAAGGGAACCATTCTGAGCAGGTGCAAGATGACAACGAAGAAGCTGAGGAGAATGGGGCCAATTTGAGGGGACAGTTTGCAAGCTGCTCCCAGCAAACTCTCTCACACTGCAAACCATCTCCTCTCTTATTCCTCCGAGATTATGAAAACTGTTCTCTGAAATTTTCTTTCAGGTTTAGCGATTCTACGCCCTCCAGGAGCAACTGGCCTGTCAATCCTGACAGAGCCTCATGCTAATTAAAATTGCATTGACTTTACTCTGTATTTTAAATGTGGTCCATAGAGTACACGAGCCTAAAGGTAAATTAGCTTGTTTTAATTCTGATAGAATTCCCCTATGTGACAAACGGAAATTTGCGGAGGCTTCTTCGGTTCACGTTTTGGCTTTCCTCTCGTCTAGTATTGGCCTTTCTCAAGGTTAAATTGAAACCTTTAATGGCTCTGTTTGGAATATTTGATGATGATGATGTTTTATTGACTTCATCTCAGAGCCAAAGGTCATCTTTTACTTTATTGACGGCCAGACCTGCAATATTGACCAAAGGGAAAGGTAATACACCACCTACAGACACACAATGGTTAAATTATATTATGTCCTGTTTCAGCTTCAAAAAAAGTGAGCTATGCCATTAAAGATTCAAATACTAATTTTTCAAAGATATGGGGCCCTTTTATGGAGCATGACCACAATCTAAAGTTTTAAGACTGTCCTGAGCCTCGATGTTGTGTTCTCGGTTTCCGAGTTGTCATCCCTCGATACCCAAATGCTAGGGTCTTTTTTCCTAACCTCGTCAAATGGAAAGGGTTTTGATGAAAGGAGGGGTTTTTTCTCATTTATTCATTGATTACTATATTTTGAATGTAACTGTACAGTTTAGGGGATTTGCTCATTTACATTTATTATGTCCTTTCCTTGCAAGTCATATGTATGATTATGCTTGTGGGCAGTGGGGGTGCGTGGGGGAGGGGGAGTCAACTTATTTTTTTCTGTGGCATTTTCCATAATTGCACTGTAGAAATTTATTGTTCTTGAAATTAATTAAAATATTTTAATAAGAAAAAAGACTTTGAACTAGCTGATGACTTTCTGTATCTCTGCACTTCTTGCTGTGTCATATTTGTTGTGTTATATGTAGGCTGTCCGGCTGAGATGCTGGCAGAATGAACTTTCTCACTGCAACAAAATAACCATTTAACCATTTAGAGCACAGAAACAAGCCAGTTTGGCCTGACTAGTCCATGCTGAACATCATCTCCCACCTAGTCCCACTGACCGGCATTCGGCCCATAACCCTCCACACCTCTCCCGCCCATATATCTATCCAACCTTTCCTTGAATATTAACATCGATCTTGCTTCTCATTCCACACCCCCACCACCCTCTGCGTGAAGAAATTCCCTCTCATGTTTCCCTTAAATTTTTCCCCTTTTACTCTCAATCCATGCCCTCTTGTTTGAATCCCCCCCACTCTCAGTGGGAAAAGCCTGTCCACTTTGATTCTATCTGTCCCCCTTATAATTTTAAATACCTCTAACAAATCACCCCTCAACCTTCTATGCTCCAGGGAATAAAGTCCCAGCCTGCTCAACCTTTCCCTGCAACTCAAACCCTGAAAGCCCGGCAATATTCTCGTAAACCTCCTTTTGCCCTCTCTCTATTCTCCATCTTGTAATTCGGTGACCAAAACTGCATACAATATTCCAAGTTTGGCCTCACCAATGCCTTATACAATTTCAACATAACATCCCAACGGCTGTGTTCTATTTATGAAAGCCAACGTACTAAATGCCTATCCATATGCGATTCAACTTTCAGAGAATTATGATTCCTAAATCCTTCCACTGCACTCCATTTAACGTGTATATCCTATTTTGATTAGTCCTACCTCACTGACAAAAGACAAAGGAGGAAAAACCCAACACCCAACCCCAACCAACCAATTTTCCCCTGCAGCCGCTGCAACCGTGTCTGCCTGTCCCGCATCGGACTTGTCAGCCACAAACGAGCCTGCAGCTGACGTGGACATTTACCCCCTCCGTAAATCTTCGTCCGCGAAGCCAAGCCAAAGAAAAGAAAAGAAAACCAAAATGTAGCACCTCATATTTATCAGGATTAAACTCCATCTGCCATCTTTCAGCCCACTCTTCTAACCAGCCTATATCACCCTGGAACCATCGGTTGAGGCTACTTCATTAAACGTATTTAAGGTTCAGTTAGATAGATTCTTACATTAAAAAAAAGGAATTAAGGGATATGGGGAAAAGGCAGGTAGGTGGAGTTGAATCAATGATCATATCAGCCATGATCACATTGAATGGGAGAGCAGGCTCGACGGGCCCGATGGCCGACTCCCACTCCTATTTCTTATGTTCAGTGAGTGTAGCGGTTAGTGCAACACCATTTGGTTCAAACCTGGCGCTGTCTGTAAGCAGTTTGTACATCCTCCCCAGGACCTGATGGACATTTATAATGGTCGTTGTTTGCAGAAAGCCATAAACCACACCCCCCCTCCCCCCCACCACCCCGCGATCTGTTCTCCCTCCTGGCATCTGACCAGATAGCAAAAGTTTTTCCCCCCCCCAAGCTGTGAGACTTCTCAACTCCATGGACACAGGGCTAGCAGATATAACATGATATTTATAAGTGATAAATTATTTATAAAGAGGTTTCTGAGGTGATTTATCCATGTAGATAACTAGCTCCACGGTCCGGAGAAATCCTATCTCATCTTCACTGTACACTGCAGTGAACGACAACTAAATGTGACTTGACTTGACTAACGTGCTAAAGAAACTCAGCAGGTCACGCACCATCTCTGGGAACCAATGTTCCGGGTCAGGGCCCTCTGTCAGGGTATAAGGAGAAACAGCTTAAACAAAAAAGGATGTGGGGGGGATGGGGGGGCAGAGGGGTAGAGAAGGGAGGAAGAGGCAGGGGGAGGAGGCGCAGGCTTACAGATACACATGGGAGGGCTGAGGAGAAAAAAGACTGAGGTGCTGGGGGAAGGAATAGCTCTCTGGGAGGAGAAGGGAAGAGGGAGGAGAGCTGTCGGAGAGGGGACAGGGAAAGAGAGAGTCTCAGGGAAGGGTTGAACAGAAATTGGGGGCCAGTATTAAACCCCTCAGGTTGGAGAGTGCCACGATGTTGTTCCTACATTAGAGGGTGGTCTCAATTTGGCAGTGCACGAGACGTATCAATGTGCCAAAGGTGTGTAATGTTGAAATGGTTGGCCAGTGGGAGGTCCTTGCTGTTACAGTGGACAGAGTGAAAATGCTCAACGAATCGATCTCCCAAACTGTATCTGCAGACTCCTCTGTGTTGACAGAGTGTACATGATCTTAATCTCTCAAGCATTATACACCAGAGACTTGCCTTTCCCTTCCTGTACCTAAACTCTGACCTTTCACTTCCAGCATCTGTGTCTCTCCACCTCTCCTTCAAAACCAGGGTGTTGGGTGGATTTAAAGCAGAGATTCTCAGGCATTTGACTTCTCAGGGCATCAAGGGAGAAAGCCGGGGGAATGGGACTGAGTGGGAGAAGAGATCAGCTCATGGCGGAGAAGACTCGATGGGCAAATGGGCCTGCTTCCGCTCCCATATCTTGGGATCTTGTGATGTAGAGGAGGCCACAACAGGAGTGCCGGATGGAGTCAAAGACCCCTGCAGATTCACAAGTGGCCAACCATATGACCATTTACAGCACAGAAACAAGGCAGTTTAGCCCATCTAGTCCATGCTGAACAATTTCTCCCACCTAGTCCCACTGGCCCATAACCCTCCACACCTCTCCCGTCCATATGCCTATCCAACTTTTCTTTGAATATTAACATCAATCTCACTTCTACCACTATTGCCGGAAGTTCATTCCACCCTCTGCGTGAAGAAATTCCCCTTCATGTTTCCCCTAAACTTTTCCCCTTTTACTCTCAATCCATTTCCTCTTGTTTGAATCTCCCCCACTCTCAGTGGAAAAAGCCTGTTCACATTGACTCCTATCCATCCCCCTTATAATTTTGAATAACTCTATCAAATAACCCCTCAACCTTCTACACTCCAGGGAATAAAGTCCCAGCCTGCTCAACCTTTCCCTGCAACTCAAACCCTAAAACCCCGGCAACATTCTCATAAACCTCCTCCACACTCTCTCTGCACTGTTTATATCCTTCCTGTAATTCGGCGACCAAAACTGCACACAGTATTCCAAATTTAGCCTCACCAATACCTTATACAATTTCAACATAACATCCTATCTCCTGTGTTCTATACTCTGATTTATAAAAGCCAACGTACTAAATGCTTTCTTTACCACCCTATCCACATGTGACTCAACTTTCAGACAATTATGTACCATGACTTCTAAATCCCTTTGTTTCACTGCAGTCCTCAACTGTCAACCATTTAACGTGTATGTCCTGTTCTGATTAATCCTACCAAAATGTAGCACCTCACATTTTTCAGTATTAAACTCCATCTGCCATCTTTCAGCCCAATCTTCTAACTATCCTATATCGCCCTGCAAGCTTTGATAATCTTCCTCCCTGTCCACAACACCGCCAACCTTTGAATCATTTACAAATTTACTAGACCACTTCAATTCCACAAACCACTGCCACACCAACATGGTGAGACTGGATAGGTTGGGGCCACTTTCTTCCCCCCACCCCCCCACCCCCCTCCAGGACCTTTTACCTGAGGGGCACAGTTAATCTACATTTGGAAAGGCAGGGATTAATCAAAGATAATCAATATGATTTTGATGGCAGGGAGATCTTAACCATATAACCATATAACCACTTACAGCACAGAACAGGCCAGTTCGGCCCTACTAGTCCATGCCGTAGCAAATCCCCACCCTCCTAATCCCACTGACCAGCACCCGGTCCATACCCCTCTAGTCCCCTCCTATCCATGTAACGATCCAGTCTTTCCTTAAATGTAACCAATGATCCCGCCTCGACCACGTCCGTCGGAAGCTCATTCCACATCCCCACCACCCTCTGCGTAAATCTGACCAATTTATCTAAATTATTCAAGGGTTGACACTTTATGGAGAGATGAAGGCTGAGAGGGAACTTAATGGAGATGAATAAAATTATGAGGAGCTCATATGGGGTCGACAGTCAGCACCTTATTCCTGGGGTCACAATAGCAAGTACAGACCCAGAGGACATTGGTTTAAGGTGAGTGGAGTCATCAGGAGGTTGTGTTTCTTACTCAGAGAATGGTGGATGCCTGGAATGTATTGCTGGGGGGCCATGGTGGAGGCAGATATGAAAGGGATTATTCAAAGGCCTCTTGGGTTGGCACAAGGAAAATAGAGAGATATTTGCGTGAGGTAGGGAAGAATTAGGTTGATGCAACATCGTGTCTGAAGACCCTTTACTATGTTCTATTATATGTAAAGTTTCAGATCGACCCCACTGAGTCCCTCCAGCACATTGTGTTTGGTTTCAGATTCCAGCATCTGCCATCTCCTGTGTGCCAACTGAGTACATGTCACCGTGTTTTCCTCCATCTCTCCAATAATATACACCATAATCAGAAAATGGCCTCCCCTGCATGGAGCTAAACTCTGGGCTTTCATTTCTAAAATCTGTGTCTCTCCACCTCTCTCTCAAAAACCATTCACCCTCCTGGTCAACGTCCATGGCTCTTGGTCAATTCTTCATGGCTCGAACTCCTGGGAATTCCTGGAGAACTACTTGAAAGACACCTGGAAGTTGTTCCTGGCCACACCATTTAGTAATTGAAAATTCCCTTGGGATTTTCCTCTCTGTCTTTGTGATAATGGAAGTGAGGTTGGGAAATGGGGATGATGTGGGAAGTGGAAGATGGTGGGAAGTGAGGAGGATGATAGGATAGTTAATAAGGCCTATCAGATGCTGGGCTTCATTAATAGGGGGATTGAGTTCAGGAGTCGAGGGGTCATGTTGTAACTCTACAAATCTCTGATGAGACCCCACTTGGAGTATTGTGTTCAGTCTGGTCACCTCATTATAGGAAGGATGTGGAAGCTGTGGAGAGGGGGCAGAGGAGATTTATCAGGATGTTGCCTGGACTGGGAAACAAGTCTCATGAGGCAAGGTTAGTAGAGCTGGGGCTTTTCTCCTTGGAGTGCACAAGGATAACAGGAGGCCAGTATCTGTTTCTTAGGACAGGATCAGCAAATACCAGAGGACACCTGTACAAAGTGAAGGGAGGGAAGTGTAGGGGAAACATCGGGGATATGTTTTTTTACACAGAGTGTAGCGCGTCGAATGACTCAAAGACTTGTAGATTCAAGCCAAGGCTTTTATTACCAAAAGACTGGAGCGTAGTGCATCGAGGTCGATCTGGTTAAGTGCAGCACCTTACGACCTGGCCAGTTGGTGTGGCTACGGCTCTCAGCCAAACCATTAGCACTATATACAAATATATACAGAGGTGATAGGACCCATACTATCACACAGAGATGATGAAATGCCTTGCTGGGGGTGGTGGCACATGGATAGAAGTAAAATAGAGGGTTATAGGGTAGGGAGGGTTTAGTACTCTTTTTTAGGAAGGAACATATGGGAAAGTGAGAGAGCTCTGTTGTAGAAAGAGTGGAGAGCACCAAGTTCCTTGGAGTTCAGTTAACTAGTGACCTATTGTGGACTCTCAACATCATTGCCAGGAAGGCGCAGGAAGGAGAAGACCAGAATGGGCAAGGCTACTGCTCACCATTATGTCAACCTTCTCTAGATGCTCAATCAAGAATGCCCTGGCCGCTGTGGTACCAGTGCTGCAGAGAAATGGACCAGAGGACAATCCACAGGACCATAAGATTGGGATCTCCCTTCCCACCTTACTGGGATCGCTGTCTGAAGAGGGCACACAAAATCATTGAGGATGCCTTCCATTCTGCACAGCTTCTTCCCAAGTGCATTGAGAATGCTGAACGACCAAAGGAACTGTTCACTGACCCTCCGAGACTCTCAATTCCACTAAACAATGTTTGTTTGTTTGTTTATTTATTTGAATAGATGAAATGCTTGTCCAGCATATGTATTGTTTGTCTGTCTGTGTGTTGTGTCTGGTTGTGTGTGTACGTGTTTTGCACGGAGGACCGGAGAATGTTGTTTCGCCAGCTTGTACTTGTACAATCAGATGACAATAAACTTGACAAAATAGGGAGAAGTAAGGAGGATGGTGGGAAGTGGGTAGATGGAGCAAAGTGAAGAGGATCATGGGAAGAGGAGAGGATGATGGGAAAGAGAGGAGTCTAAATAACCTTTCAAGAAACAGCAGAAAATAACAGGCTTTCATGTTATGAATTTCAGGCATTTGAATCGAAATGTGACATTTATGAAGTACACTCATGCTAACCTTTATAAATGAGCCACGTTGTACCAAGTTTTTTTTTTACGAGTCTTATCTTGTCATCACCAGATGGTAATGTTTCAATATTCAACAGTCAGGAATGTCCAAGAGCATTAATCGTGTCAAATGTGAATCAATTCGTGCAGTCACTGAAAGGTCTCTGGGTCTTTCCTCACGTCCTCATTTTACACAAGTCAAATGGATAAAAATCTGAATGAACCAGTCCAGGAGACTACACCTGCAGCCTCCCAGGTCAGCTCTCAAGCAAGGCTTCGACACACAGCTGTTCACAGCTTTATCTCTTCTCTTTCATCGTCGCAAGTTCAAAATCGCAGAACTGGTGGCCTCAGCACACTCTGGGCCAAGCCCCAGAACACTCTGGGCCCAGCACATTCTGATGCAAGCCCCAGCTCACTCTGGTCCCAGTTCACACTGACCCCAGAATGCTCTGGGCCCCAGCACCCTCTGGTCCCAGTACACTCAGGGCCCGAGCACACTCTGGGCCCCAGCACACTCTGGTCCCAGCACAGTCTGGTCCCAGTACGCTCTGGGCCCAGTACACTCTGGGCCCCAGCACACTCTGGTCCCAGTACACTCTGGTCCCAGCACACTCTGGTCCCAGTACACTCTGGTCCCAGTACACTCTGGTCCCAGTACACTCTTGGCCCCAGCACACTCTGGTCCCAGTACACTCTGGTCCCAGCACATTCTGGTCCCAGTACACTCTGGGCTCCAGCACACTCGTCCCAGTACTCTCTGGTCCCAGTACACTCTGGACCCAGCATACTCTGGTCCCAGCACACTCTGTTCCCAGTACGCTCTGGTCCCAGTACATTCTGGGCCCCAGCACACTCTGGTCCCAGTACACTCTGGGCCCCAGCACACTCGTCCCAGCACACACTGGTCCCAATACACTCTGGCCTCAGCACACTCTGTGGGCCCTCTCATCGAGTTTCCATAGAACGATGAAGGGATTCATCACCTCTGTGAAATTGCAAATGGGCAAAATGTTGCTATAATTCTAAGTTTTATAATCCTAGCAGATGCAGCTGGTGCATAGCCCATTCAGTCCATCAGTGGGACAGTGAGTACCTGCAAACTCCACATAGGCAGCACCCAAGGTCAGGGTTCAAACCCAGGGCTCTGGAGCTGGAAGGCCTCAGTTCCACTAGCTGCGTCCCTGCACCTCTCTCAGTTCAAGTTTACTGAGGAACAAAGCTTGACTTGTAAGCAGTTCAGCTGGTCAGTCCCGACGTAGAACAGCATTCAAAAACAGTGCAAAATTGCAGAGTGTCCAGTTAGAACAAAGCAACATTACTTCTTATTACCACTTATACAGAGGTTCATTCTGGTGACAGGTAAAGGTGGAAACCACCTGTAACAGTTGTCCTTGTGGTTACAGCGAGTCCAAATCCCACGCTATCTGTAAGGAGTTTGTACATTCTCCCCATGTCTGCGTGGGTTTCCTTTGGAGGCTCTAGTTTCCTCCTGCCGTTTGTTCGAAACGTACCAGGGGGAGGAGGGGGGTTGTATATCAATTGGGTGTAATGGGGTGGCACCGGCTCATGGGCCTTGTTACTGTATTTCTAAATTTAAAAGTAAGGGCCATATGTCTACCTTTAAAATTTTAACACGCACAGATTTGTGGGCATTCTTGAACACTTCCAAGGGGCGAAGAAACATCTCACTCAGCCCTTTGTCAAAGGTTAAACTTACCTCACTTTTCAACTCCCTGCCACTGCCAAAAGTTGATTTTGAAACAATTCATACATTTCGATTCAACTCCTGTCCCCATATTCACCATCTTTCATTGCTTTTAAATAATTAGGTCTGAACAGTTCTTCCCACTCTCCCCAGTGTTCAATGACGGCTCCACTGGAGTGCTACATTGAATAGGAAGAGTTCTGTGAGATAGGGACCAAATGGGAACAGCTTAGATGGCCAATTTGGTCAGTGTGGATCAGTTGGGCCTAAACCCTATTTCCCACGATTCCAGGGCACAGGGGAGGTTTATGAGTGCAGAAAAGAAAAGCAATTCCAATGCAAACAAACAGCTCCAGACCTCAAGTGGTGGAAGGAGCAGAATTGGGTTGGAGGGAGTCAGAGAAAGGTGTAAGGAACGTGCTGTCATGTCAAGGAATAAAATTCACCGTGCTCCTGAAGTGTAATGTTCAGCAAAGTTGATTGAAATCAGCACTTTTTTGTGGTTTTTTGGAAGGTCTCCCGAATACTTTTGAACTTGCATGTGCACTGGAATTGGCGCTGAAAGAGTAAGCTGAAAGAACAGGCTTCATAAAACTTTCATTCTGGTTTAACTTCAGTGATCCGATTGAAGGGGTTGAAATGAAAAACGGATCCATTGAGTTGGATACGGAGAAATTATTTCCAGGATTGTGAAACTCAGAATGACGGTACAACTGGTTAAAATTAAATCGTGGAAAATTAAATTCAGGAAAATACAGCTCACACATACCATCCACCCCCCCCCCCCCACACACACACACACACACACACACACACACACACACACACGCACACCCACACCCCATTTACACAGATGCCTAGGCAGAAACACAGGTTTGCACACAGATATAAACACAAATCAAATGCGTTCACCCTCACTTGGATGCACAGTTACACAAATGTTCACACAGATATCCATACCCCTGGACATACACACACACACGAACATGAATGCTGGCACACAGACAGACTCATTTATCAGACCCACACTTATACAGAGACAAAAAACACACACACTCACACACAGATATGCACGCTGACACCCAGAAACGGAGGTACATAGATTAGACTTACATATACACAGACAAAATACATATACACATTTATATTCAGATATGCTTGCACTCAGACATACGCACCCTTTTTGGAATCTGTCCCATGACCTATGTGAACAGATTCCTATAAGAATGAATGGGAAAACATTTGTCTGTAATACTGTTCAAAACTGAAATGAACACGAGTGCAGTGGGAGAACATAGTAAAGGTTTGTTGGAATTCTCCCAGCAAAACGAATCTCTCTCTCTCTCTCTCTCGCACTCTCTTTTTTGGAATGTGACCTGGTTCACTACACACAGTCATATTGTCACTCCTCTGTTGTACAGACAAGACTAAAGGCATCGGGAGATGGCCCTCTCCAGGGACAAGTTTAACAAAGGCTGTCTTCCAGTAAGTGGGGTCGGACAAAATATTTCTCCCTCTGTCATTGGTATGTGGGGGGGGGGGGGGGGGTGGGGAGAGAATTAGAAGCTACAAGGCATTCCTGTCACTGTAAGAGCATGAAATGTATTTTCATGTAAGTTATATTGGTGAGAGGGTAGAGGATACAACTTTTTTAATTAAGAGACGGTCAATAATTCTGACAATGTTCACTTCTTTGTCAGATGTTCAACTATGGCAAAATGTAACTCACAAGGGAAGCCCAGAGTTAGAGGCAGGAAGGGGTAATTAGGAAGTGGGGAAAAGAAAGGGGCAGGGTGACTGAAATATGAGTGGGGGGGGTGTCAGGGCATGAGGAGCGAGATCAGTGCATGCATAAGAGAAAGGGCAGAGGAAAATGAGGAGAGGGATCTAGGAAGAGGAAACATGAAAGAGAAGGAGGGAGAGAGAAATGAAAGGGGTGGGATGAGAGAGGTAGACAGGGAAAGGAGAACAAAAAGTGTGTGAGAGAAAAGGATACCATAGAAGAGGGTAAGGAGAGGCAGAGGGTGAGAGAGGGGAGAAGAGGAGAAAGGGACAGGTGAGTGAGGCAGAGGGAGGGGAAGAGGAGGGGGAGAGAAATAAGCGAATGAGAAAGGGGAGAGAGAAATGAGGATGAGAAAGGGGAAAGGGAGAGAAAGAAGTGTATGAGAAAGGGAGAAATAAGCGAATGAGAAAGGGAGAGAGAAATGAGGATGAGAAAGGGGAAAGGAGGAGAGAAATAAGTGTATGAGAAAGGGGAGAGGGGGAGAAATAAGTGAGAATAATAAAGAGGTAAAGGGGAGGTTGAGAGAAGGAATGAGGGAAAGGAAGGAGAGAAAGAATGAGAATAAAGAGTTGAAGGAGAAGGTGGGGGGGGGGGGTAGGAACGGTGACCAGAGAGAGTGGCGAGGGGTGACGGCGAGGAGGGGACGGGATGGGGAGAAGGGAGGTTCTCGTTACTCACCACCAGAGGCTGATGATGTTGGCAGGACAGAGCAGGAAGAAGAAGAGGCGAGCTGTCCCCGGGACACCGGCTCCATCCTCGGGTTACCGGGGCTGTGGCACTCTGAGAACCACCTCCACTGCGCCGAGGGAGTGGGAGAGGGAGGGGACCTGGTAGGGGGAGGGGAGGAGGGGGGGAAAGAGAGAGAGAGAGAGAGAGAGAGGTAGGGTGGGGGCTTGTCTTCTCACCGTCCCAGGCAAGGAGGTGGAGAGCTGTCACCAAGGGGCTCCCAAGGCTGCGGCGGTCGGCGCTGAGACGCGGCGGCGATGCATGGAGGTGCA